>NC_045703.1:75208791-75298780 GCF_009834535.1 Camelus ferus
ATGACAGTTTTGGTAATCCTCATGCTCACAACTCCTTAGAGATTATTTTTCGAATCAGTGATGCATGTTGCGTGTTCAGATCACGGAATATCATACTGAGGGAAAAATGTAAATTACATGTCTATTGAGTAGAACTCGCTCCAAGAGAATTCTTTTGCATAAACTGCATGATTTCAGAAACTGACATTAGGAGATATCTACTAAATCTGAAGAAGTCTTTCTACGTGTAAATATGCCTTGTTTGGTTGGATGAAAATTCGGTAATACTAATGTTCACAACTCATTAAAGAGTGTTTGTCGAATCCGTGATGCCAATAGCATGTTTGGAACACGGAATTTTCTCGCTGATGGAAGCATTTAAATTCATGTCCATTGGGTAGAAACGCTCCAAAAGCATTTTCCTGCAAAATCTGCCTCACTTTTCAAAACTGGCAGTAGGAAATATATTCGAAATCTGAGAAAATGCTTCTAAGTGTCCAATATGACTTGGTATGTGGATGAAAGATCAGAAATGCACATGCTAACAATCTGTAGTGATACTTGTCGAAACCTTGATGCATGCAAATTTGTCAGAACACAGATTTTGACGGTGAGAGAATCTATGTAAATTACATGTCTATTGTGAAGAACTCTCTCCAAGAATATTTTTCTGTGAAAACTGCCTCATTTTTGAAACTGGCTTTAGGTAAAACTTTCAAATATGAGAAAATGCTTGTAAGTGTCAGTATGCCTTCTATGGTGGATGAAAGTACGGTAAAACATATGCTATAACTCTGTAGTGAATATTTGTGGAATCTGAGATGCATGTAGCGTGTTCAGAACACGGAGTTTCACGGTGAGTGAATCTATGTAAATTACATGTCTCTTGGGTAGAACTTGCTCCAAGAGCTTTTTGCTGTGAAATCTGCTGCATTTTGGAATCTGGCGATTGGAAATCTCTGTGAAATCAGAGAAAATGATTCTAAGTGTCACTATGCCTTTTATTGTGTTGAAAGTTCGGTAATCCACATGCAAACACATTTGTAGTGAATATTTGTCAAATCCGTTATGCATGTAGCGTGTTCGAAAGACGTAATTTCACAGCAATGGAATCTATGTAAATTACATGCCTAGTGGGTAGAAATCGCTCCAACACTTTTTTCCTTAGAAAAATGCTTAATTTTCAAAACTGCTATTAGGAAATTGCTGCGAACTCAGAGTTAATGTTTCTAGGTGCTAATATGTCTTGTGTGGTGGATGAAAGTTTGTAAAGCACATGCTTACACTCAATAAAGAATGTTGTAGAATCTGTGATGCATGTAATGTATTCGGAACACGGAATGTCATGGTAACTGAAACTATGTAAATTACAAGTCTATTGGATAGAACTCACTCCAAGAGGATTTTTCTGTGAAAACGGTCTTATTTTCGAAACTGGCATTAAGAAATATCTGCAAATACTGAGTACATGCTTCTAGCTGTATATATACATTGTATGGTAGATGAAAGTACATTAATCCACATGCTAACAACTCAGCAGTTAATATTTGTCGAACTGCGGTGCATGTAGCATGTTTGGAGCACGGTATGTCACGGCGAGCGGATCTATGTAAATTACATGTCTATTGTGTAGAACACTCTACAAGAGAATTATCCTGCAAAAGTTGCCTGATATTCTAAACTGCAGTTAGGAAAAAGCTTCAAAATCAGAATAATATTTTCAAGGTGTATATATGCATTATATGGTGAATGAAAGTTCCGTAAATCACAGGCACACAACTGACTAATGAATGTTTGTCAAATCCGTGATGAATGCAGTGTGTTCGGACCATGGAAAGTCACTTTGTGGGTAACTATTGAAATTACAATTCTACTGGGTCGAACTCGCTTGCAGAGATTACTTCTGCAAAAACATCATGATTTTCAAAACAGACGGTAGGAAAAAGTAGTGAAATCAGAGTAAATATTTCGAGGTGTATATATGACTTATATGGTGGATGAAAGTTCTGTCATCCACATGCACATAACTGAGTAATTAACGTTTGTCAAATCCGTGATGCATGAAGCATGTTCAGAAAACGGAAAGTCACTTTGAGGGAAACTGCTTAAATTACAATTCCTCTGGATAGAACTCGCTTGAAGAGGTTTTTTCCTGAGAAAACTTCATGATTTTAAAACCTGAAATTAGGAAAAAGCTGTGAAAGCAGAGTAAATATTTCTAGGTGTAAATATGCCTTGTATGGTGGATTAAATTTCGGAAATCCACATGCTCTCGAATCAGTAATGAATGTTTTATAAATCCAGTATGCATGTAGCGTGTTATGAACACGGAATGTCATGGTAAGTGAAACATTGTAAATTTCATGTCTATTGGATAGAACACGATCGAAGAGAATTTTCCTGTGAAATCTGCCTGTTATTTGCAACGGGCATTAGGACAAATCTGCAAACGAGGAGAAACATTTCTAGGTGTAAATATGCCATGTTTGGTGGATGAAAGTTTGGTAATCCACATGTTCACAACTCATTAAAAAATGTTTGTCGAATCCATGATGCACGTATCATATTCAGAACACAGAATATCATGGTGAAAGAAAATTGTAAATTACATATTTATTTGGTAGAACTCACTCCAAAAGTATTTTTCTGTGAAATCTGCCTCATTTTCAAAACTGGCATAAGGAAAAAGTTCGAAATCTGAGAAAATGTTTCTAAGTGCAATATGACTTTAATGGTGGATGAAAGATCAGTAATCCACATGCTAACAAATCTGTAGTGAATTTGTGTCGATTCTTTGATGCATGCAGCTTTCTCGGAACACGGAATTTCACGGTCAGACAATCTATGTAAATTACATGTCTATTGTGTAGAAGTCAGTCCAAGAGCATTTTTCTGCAAAAACTACCTCACATTCAAAACTGATATTTGAAAAACACTGCGAACTCAGAGTAATGGTTTCTAGGTGTAAATATGCCTTTTATGGCAGATGAAAGTTTGGTAATCCTCATGCTCACAACTCCTTAAAAATTATTTTTCGAATCAGTGATGCATGTTGCGTGTTCAGATCACGGAATATCATACTGAGGGAAAAAATGTAAATTACATGTCTATTGAGTAGAACTCGCTCCAAGAGAATTTTTTTGCATAAACTGCATGCATTTTAGAAACTGACATTAGGAGATATCTACTAAATCTGAAAAAGTCTTTCTACGTGTAAATATGCCTTGTTTGGTGGATGAAAATTCGGTAATACTAATGTTCACAACTAATTAAAGAGTGTTTGTCGAATCTGTGAATCACATAGCATGTTTGGAACACGGAATTTCTCGATGAGCTGAAGCATTTAAATTCCATGTCCATTGGGTTGAACTCGCCCCAAAAGCATTTTTCTGCAAAATCTGCCTCACTTTTAAAAATGGCAGTAGGAAATATATTCGAAATCTGAGAAAATGCTTCTAAGTGTCAATATGACTTGTATGTGGATGAAAGATCAGAAATGCACATGCTAACAAATCTGTAGTGAATACTTGTCGAAACCTTGATGCATGCATCCTTGTCAGAACACAGATTTTGACGGTGAAAGAATCTATGTAAATTACATGTCTATTGTGTAGAACTCTCTCCAAGAATATTTTTCTATGAAAACTGCCTCATTTTTGAAACTGGCTTTAGGTAAAACTTTCAAACAATGAGAAAATGCTTGTAAGTGTCAGTATGCCTTCTATGGTGGATGAAAGTACGGTAAAACATATGCTAATAACTCTGTAGTAAATATTTGTGGAATCCGAGATGCACGTAGCGTGTTCAGAACACGGAATTTCCCGGTGAGCGAATCTATGTAAATTACAAGTCTCTTGGTTAGAATTCGCTCCAAGAGCTTTTTGCTGCGAAATCTGCCGCATTTTCAAAACTGGCGTTTGGAAAACACTGTGAAATCAGAGAAAATGCTTCTAAGTGTCACTATGCCTTTTATTGTGTTGAAAGTTCGGTAATCCACATGTAAACACATTTGTAGTGAATATTTGTCAAATCCGTTATGCATGTAGCGTGTTCGAAAGACGTAATTTCACAGCAATGGAATCTATGTAAATTACATGCCTAGTGGGTAGAAATCGCTCCAACAGTTTTTTCCTTAGAAAAATGCCTAATTTTCAAAACTGCTATTAGGAAATTGCTGCGAACTCAGAGTTAATGTTTCTAGGTGCTAATATGTCTTGTGTGGTGGATGAAAGTTTGTAATGCACATGCACGTAACACAGTAATGAATGCTTTCTGAATCTGTGATGCATGTATCATGTTCAGAACATGGAATGTCTCAGTGAGGGGAAAAATGTAAATTACATGTCTATTGGGTAGTACTCGCTCCAAGAGGATTTTTCTGCGAAAACTGCATGATTTAGAAACTGACGTAAGGAGAAATCTACTAAATAAGAATAAATGTTTCTATGTGTAAATACACATTGTATGGTGGGTGAAAGTTTGGTAATACACATGTTCACCACTCAATAAAGAATGTTTGTCGAATCAGTGATGCATGTAGCGTGTTCGGAACATGAAATGTCGCGGTGAGTGAAAGCATTTAAATTACATGTCCACTTGGTAGAACTTGCTCCAAAGCATTTTTCTGTGAAATCTGCCTCATTTACCAAACTGGCATTAGGAAAAAATTCGAATTTTGAGAAAATGCTTCTAAGTGTCAATATGACTTGTATGGTGATGAAAGTTCAGAAATACACATGCTAATCAAATCTGTAGTGAATATTTTCCGAAACCGTAATGCATGCAGTTTTTTTCAGAACACAGAATTTGACGATGAGCGAATCTATGTAAATTACATGACTATTGGGTGGAACAAGTTACAAGAGTATATTTCTTTAAAAACTGCCTGATTTCAGAAACTGACGTTAGGAAAAATCTGCATATACTTTGTACATGTTTCTAGCTGTATATATACATTTTATGGTAGATGAAAGTTCAGTAATCTACATGCTAACAACTCAGCAGTGAATATTTTTCGAACCTGCGGTGCAAGTAGAAAGATTGAATCACGGAATGTCACGGCGAGGGACCCTATGTAAATTATAAGTCCAATGTGTAGAACATGCTACCAGAGATTTATCCTGCTATAGATGCCTGATTTTCTAAACTGCCATTAGGAAAAAGCTGCGAAATCAGAATAATATTTTCTAGGTTTATATATGCCTTATATGGTGGATGAAAATTCTGTAATCAACATGCACACAACTGAGTAATGAATGTTTGTCAAATCCGTGATGAATTTAGCATGTTCGGACCATGGAAAGTCACTTTGTGGGTAACTATTGAAATTACAATTCTACTGGGTCGAACTCGCTTGCAGAGATTACTTCTGCAAAAACATCATGATTTTCAAAACAGACGGTAGGAAAAAGTAGTGAAATCAGAGTAAATATTTCTAGGTTTATATATGACTTATATGGTGGATGAAAGTTCTGTCATCCACATGCACACAACTGAGTAATTAACGTTTGTCCAATCCGTGATGCATGAAGTATGTTCAGAAAACGGAAAGTCACTTTGAGGGAAACTGCTTAAATTACAATTCCTCTGGATAGAACTCGCTTGAAGAGGTTTTTTCCTGAGAAAACTTCATGATTTTAAAACCTGAAATTAGGAAAAAGCTGTGAAAGCAGAGTAAATAATTCTAGGTGTAAATATGCTTTGTATGGTGGATTAAATTTCGGAAATCCACATGCTCTCGAATCAGTAATGAATGTTTTATAAATCCAGTATGCATGTAGCGTGTTATGAACACGGAATGTCATGGTAAGTGAAACATTGTAAATTTCATGTCTATTGGATAGAACACGATCGAAGAGGATTTTCCTGTGAAATCTGCCTGTTATTTGCAACGGGCATTAGGACAAATCTGCAAACGAGGAGAAACATTTCTAGGTGTAAATATGCCATGTTTGGTGGATGAAAGTTTGGTAATCCACATGTACACAACTCATTAAAAATGTTTGTCGAATCCGTGATGCACGTATCATATTCAGAACACAGAATATCATGGTGAAAGAAACTTTGTAAATTACATATTTATTGGGTAGAACTCACTCCAAAAGTATTTTTCTGTGAAATCTGCCTCATTTTCAAAACTGGCATAAGGAAAATAGTTCGAAATCTGAGAATATGTTTCTAAGTGCAATATGACTTTAATGGTGTATGAAAGATCAGTAATCCACATGCTAACAAATCTGTATTGAATTTGTGTCGATTCTTTTATGCATGCAGCTTTCTCGGAACACGGAATTTCAAGGTCAGTCAATCTATGTAAATTACATGTCTATTGTGTAGAAAGTCACTCCAAGAGCATTTTTCTGCAAAAACTACCTCACATTCAAAACTGATATTTGGAAAACACTGCGAACTCAGAGTAATGGTTTCTAGGTGTAAATATGCCTTTTATGGCAGATGACAGTTTGGTAATCCTCATGCTCACAACTCCTTAAAGATTATTTTTCGAATCAGTGATGCATGTTGCGTGTTCAGATCACGGAATATCATACTGAGGGAAAAAATGTAAATTACATGTCTATTGAGTAGAACTCGCTCCAAGAGAATTCTTTTGCATAAACTGCATGATTTCAGAAACTGACATTAGGAGATATATACTAAATCTGAAAAAGTCTTTCTACGTGTAAATATGCCTTGTTTGGTGGATGAAAATTCGGTAATACTAATGTTCACGACTCATTAAAGAGAGTTTGTCGAATCCGTGATGCACATAGCATGTTTGGAACACGGAATTTCTCGATGAGTGGAAGCATTTAAATTTCATGTCCATTGGGTAGAACTCGCTCCAAAAGCATTTTTCTGCAAAATCTGCCTCACTTTCAAAACTGGCAGTAGGAAATATATTCGAAATCTGAGAAAATGCTTCTAAGTGTCAATATGACTTGTATGTGGATGAAAGATCAGAAATGCACATGCTAACAAATCTGTAGTGAATACTTGTCGAAACCTTGATGCATGCAAATTTGTCAGAACACAGATTTTGACGGTGAGAGAATCTATGTAAATTACATGTCTATTGTGAAGAACTCTCTCCAAGAATATTTTTCTGTGAAAACTGCCTCATTTTTGAAACTGGCTTTAGGTAAAACTTTCAAAAAATGAGAAAATGCTTGTAAGTGTCAGTATGCCTTCTATGGTGGATGAAAGTACGGTAAAACATATGCTCATAACTCTGTAGTGAATATTTGTGGAATCTGAGATGCATGTAGCGTGTTCAGAACACGGAGTTTCACGGTGAGTGAATCTATGTAAATTACATGTCTCTTGGGTAGAACTTGCTCCAAGAGCTTTTTGCTGTGAAATCTGCTGCATTTTGGAATCTGGCGATTGGAAATCTCTGTGAAATCAGAGAAAATGATTCTAAGTGTCACTATGCCTTTTATTGTGTTGAAAGTTCGGTAATCCACATGCAAACACATTTGTAGTGAATATTTGTCAAATCCGTTATGCATGTAGCGTGTTCGAAAGACGTAATTTCACAGCAATGGAATCTATGTAAATTACATGCCTAGTGGGTAGAAATCGCTCCAACACTTTTTTCCTTAGAAAAATGCTTAATTTTCAAAACTGCTATTAGGAAATTGCTGCGAACTCAGAGTTAATGTTTCTAGGTGCTAATATGTCTTGTGTGGTGGATGAAAGTTTGTAAAGCACATGCTTACACTCAATAAAGAATGTTGTAGAATCTGTGATGCATGTAATGTATTCGGAACACGGAATGTCATGGTAACTGAAACTATGTAAATTACAAGTCTATTGGATAGAACTCACTCCAAGAGGACTTTTTCTGTGAAAACGGTCTTATTTTCGAAACTGGCATTAAGAAATATCTGCAAATACTGAGTACATGCTTCTAGCTGTATATATACATTGTATGGTAGATGAAAGTACATTAATCCACATGCTAACAACTCAGCAGTTAATATTTGTCGAACTGCGGTGCATGTAGCATGTTTGGAGCACGGTATGTCACGGCGAGGGGATCTATGTAAATTACATGTCTATTGTGTAGAACACTCTACAAGAGAATTATCCTGCAAAAGTTGCCTGATATTCTAAACTGCAGTTAGGAAAAAGCTTCAAAATCAGAATAATATTTTCAAGGTGTATATATGCATTATATGGTGGATGAAAGTTCCGTAAATCACAGGCACACAACTGACTAATGAATGTTTGTCAAATCCGTGATGAATGCAGTGTGTTCGGACCACGGAAGTCACTTTGTGGGAAACAATTGAAATTGCAATTCTAATGGGTAGAACTCACATGCAGAGATTTTTTCTGAGAAATCTTTATGATTTTCGAGACTGACGTTAGGAAAAATCTGTGAAATCAGAGTAAATATTTCTAGGTGTATTTATGCCTTATAAGGTGGATGAAAGTTCTGTAATCCACATGCACACAACTGAGTAATGAATGTTTGTCAAATCCGTGATGCATGTAGCGTGTTCAGAAAATGGAAAGTCACTTTGAGGGAAACTATTTAAATTACAATTCTACTGAGTAGAACTCGCATGAAGATGTTTTTTCTGCGAAAACGTCATGATTTTTGAAACTGAATTTAGGAAAAAGCTGTGAAATCAGAGTCAATATTTCTAGGTGTAAATATACCTTGTATGGTGGTTGAAAGTTCAGAAATCCACATGCTCACAACTCAGTCATGAATGATTTTTAATCCAATATGCATGTAGCGTGTTATGAACACGGGATGTCATGGTAAGTGAAACATTGTAAATTTCATTTCTATTGGATAGAACACGATCGAAGAGAATTTTCCTGTGAAATCTGCCTGTTATTTGCAACGGGCATTAGGACAAATCTGCAAACGAGGAGAAACATTTCTAGGTGTAAATATGCCATGTTTGGTGGATGAAAGTTTAGTAATCCACATGTTCACAACTCATTAAAAAATGTTTGTCGAATCCGTGATGCATGTATCATATTCAGAACACAGAATATCATGGTGAAAGAAACTTTGTAAATTACATATTTATTGGGTAGAACTCACTCCAAAAGTATTTTTCTGTGAAATCTGCCTCATTTTCAAAACTGGCATAAGGAAAAGAGTTCGAAATCTGAGAAAATGTTTCTAAGTGCAATGTGACTTTAATGGTGGATGAAAGTTCAATAATCCACATGCTAACAATTCTGTAGTGAATTTTTATCGATTCTGTGATGCATGCAGCTTTCTCGGAACACGGAATTTCACGGTGAGCCAATCTATGTAAATTACATATCTATTGTGTAGAACTCTCACCAAGAGCATTTTTCTGCAAAAACTACCTCACTTTCAAAACTGACATTTGGAAAACACTGCGAAATCAGAGTAATATTTTCTAGGTGTAAATATGCCTTTTATGGCAGATGAAAGTTTGGTAATCCACATGTTCACAACTCCTTGAAGAATATTTTTCGAATCAGTGATGCATGTTGCGTGTTCAGAACACGAAATGTCATAGTGAGGGAAAAAATATAAATTACATGTCTATTGAGTAGAACTCGTTCCAAGAGAATTTTTTTGCATAAACTGCATTATTTTAGAAACTGACATTAGGAGATATCTACTAAATCTAAAAATAAAATTTTTGTACGTGTAAATATGCCTTGTTTGGTTGATGAAAATTCGGTAATACTTATGTGCACAACTCATTAAAGTGTGTTTGTCGAATCCGTGATGCACATAGCATTTTTGGAACATGGAAATTTCTCGATGAGAGGAAGCATTTAAATTTCATGTCCATTGGGTAGAACTCGCTCCAAAAGCATTTTTCTGCAAAATCTGCCTCACTTTCAAAACTGGCAGTGGGAAATATATTCGAAATCTGAGAAATTGCTTCTAAGTGTCAATATGACTTGTATGTGGATGAAAGATCAGAAATCCACATGCTAACAAATCTGTAGTGAATACTTGTCGAAACCTTGATGCATGCATCTTTGTCAGAACACAGATTTTGACGGTGAGCGAATCTATGTAAATTACATGTCTATTGTGTAGAACTCACTCCAAGAGCATTTTTCTGAAAAACTACGTCACTTTCAAAACTGACATTTGGAAAACACTGCGAACTCAGAGTAATGGTTTCTAGGTGTAAATATGCCTTTTATGGCAGTTGAAAATTTGGTAATCCTCATGCTCACAACTCCTTAAATAATATTTTTCGAATCAGTGATGCATGTTGCGTGTTCAGTACACGGAATATCATAGTGAGGGAAAAAATGTAAATTACATATCTATTGAGTAGAACTCGCTCCAAGAGGATTTTTCTGCAAAAACTGCATGAATTTAGAAACTGACGTAAGGAGAAATCTACTAAATAAGAATAAATATTTCTATGTGTAAATACACATTGTATGGTGGGTGAAAGTTCGGTAATACACATGTTCACCACTCAATAAAGTAATGTTTGTCGAATCAGTGATGCATGTAGCATGTTCGGAACATGCAATGTCGCGGTGAGTGAAAGCATTTAAATTACATATCCACTTGTTAGAACTTGCTCCAAAAGCATTTTTCTGTGAAATCTGCCTCAATTTCCAAACTGGCATTAGGAAAAAATTCGAAATTTGAGAAAATGCTTCTAAGTGTCAATATGACTTTTATGGTGATGAAAGTTCAGAAATACACATGCTAACAAATCTGTAGTGAATATTTTTCAAAACCGTGATGCATGCAGTTTTTTCAGAACACAGAATTTGACGATGAGCGAATCTATGTAAATTACATGACTATTGGGTGGAATAATTTCCAAGAGTATATTTCTTTGAAAACTGCCTGATTTCTGAAACTGAAGTTAGGAAAAATCTGCATATAGTTTGTACATGTTTCTAGCTGTATATATACATTTTATGGTAGATGAAAGTTCAGTAATCCACATGCTAACAACTCAGCAGTGAATATTTTTCGAACCTGCGGTGAAAGAAACAAGTTTGAAGCTCGGAAATTCATGGCGAGGGACTCTATGTAAATTATATGTCCAACGTGTAGAACATGCTACAAGAGATTTATCCTGCTATAGATGCCTGATTTTCTAAACTGCCATTAGGAAAAAGCTGCGAACTCAGAATAATGTATTCTAGGTTTATATATGCCTTACATGGAGGATGAATATTCTGTAATCTACATGCACACAACTGAGTAACGAATGTTTGTCAAATCCGTGAAGAATTTATCATGTTTGGACCATGGAAAGTCACATTGTGGGAAACTATTGAAATTACAATTCTACTGGGTCGAACTCGCTTGCAGAGATTACTTCTGAAAAACATCATGATTTTCAAATCAGACGGTAGGAAAAAGTAGTGAAATCAGAGTAAATATTTCTAGGTGTATATATGCCTTATATGGTGGATGAAAGATCTGTAATCCACATGCACACAGCTGAGTAATTAAAGTCTGTCTAATCCGTGATGCATGTAGCATGTTCAGAAAACGGAAAGTCACTTTGAGGGTAACTGCTTAAATTAAAATTCCTCTGGATAGAACTCACTTGAAGAGGATTTTTCCTGAGAAAACTTCATGATTTTAAAACCTGAATTTAGGAAAAAGCTGTGAAAGCAGAAGTAAATATTTCTAGGTGTAAATCTGCCTTGTATGGTGGATTAAATTTCGGAAACCCACATGCTCTCGAATCAGTAATGAATGTTTTATAAATTCAGTATTCATTTAGCGTGTTCTGAACAAGGAATGTCATGGTAAGTGAAACATTGTAAATTACACGTCTGTCTGATAGAACACGCTCAAAGTGTATTTTTCTGTGGAAACTGCCTGTTTTTTGCAACTGGCATTCGGACAAATCTGCAAAAACAGAGAAAAATTTCTAGGTGTAAATATGCCGTGTTTGTTGGATGAATGTTCGGTAATCAACATGTTCCCAACTCATTAAGAAATGTTTGTCGAATCCGTGATCCATGTAACGTGTTCGGAAAACAGACTATCACGGTAATAGGAACCTTGCAAATTACACATGTATTAGGTAGAACTCGCTCCAAAAGCATTTATCTGCGAAATCTGCCTCATTTTCAAAACTGGCATTTGAAAAAACACATCGAAACCTGAGAAAATGATTCTAAGTGTCAATATGAATTATATGGTGGATGAAAGTTCAGTAATCCACATGCTAAAAATTCTGTAGTGAATATTTGTCGAAACTGTTATGCATGCAGCTTTCTCGGAACACAGAATTTGTCGGTGAGCGAACCTATGTAAATTAAAGGTCTATTGTGTAGAACAATCACCAAGAGAATTTTTCGGTGAAACCTGCCTCATTTTCGAAACTGGCATTAGGAAAAATTTCAAAAAAAGAGAAAATGCTTGTAAGCGCCATTATGCCTTGTATGGTGTATAAAACTATGGTAATCCACATTCTAACAACTCTGTAGTGAATATTTGTGGAATCCGAGATGCATGTAGCGTGTTCAGAACACGAAATTTCACGGTGAGAGAATCTATGTAAATTACAAGTCTTTAGGTTAGAACCCGCTCCAAAAATTTTTTGCTGCAAAATCTGCCTGCATTTTCAAAACCGGCGTTTGGAAAATTCTGTGAAATCCGAGAAAATGCTTCTAAGTGTCACTATGCCCTTTATTGTGTTGAAAGTTCGGTAATCCACATGCAAACACATTTGTAGTGAATATTTGTCAAATCCATTATGCATGTAGCGTTTTCGAAAGACGTAATTTCACAGCAATGGAATCTATGTAAATTACATGCCTAGTGGGTAGAAATCGCTGCAACAGTTTTTTCCTTAGAAAAATGCCTAATTTTCAAAACTGCTATTAGAAAATTGCTGCGAACTCAGAGTTAAAGTTTCTAGGTGCTAATATGTCTTGTGTGGTGGATGAAAGTTTGTAATGCACATGCTTACACTCAATAAAGAATGTTGTAGAATCTGTGATGCATGTAATGTATTCGGAACTCGGAATATCATGGTAACTGAAACTATGTAAATTACAAGTCTATTGGATAGAACTCACTCCAAGAGAATTTTTCTGTGAAAACTGTCTTATTTTCGAAACTGACATTAAGAAATATCTGCAAATACTGAGTACATGCTTCTAGCTGTATATATACATTGTATGGTAGATGAAAGTACGTTAATCCACATGCTAACAACTCAGCAGTTAATATTTGTCGAACTGCGGTGCATGTAGCATGTTCGGAGCACGTTATGTCACGGCGAGGGGATCTATGTAAATTACATGTCTATTGTGTAGAACACTCTACAAGAGAATTATCCTGCAAAAGTTGCCTGATATTCTAAACTGCAGTTAGGAAAAAGCTGCAAAATCAGAATAATATTTTCAAGGTGTATATATGCATTATATGGTGGATGAAAATTCCGTAAATCACAGGCACACAACTGACTAATGAATGTTTGTCAAATCCGTGATGAATGCAGTGTGTTCGGACCACGGAAAGTCACTTTGTTTGAAACAATTGAAATTGCAATTCTAATGGGTAGAACTCAAATGCAGAGATTTTTTCTGGGAAATCTTTACGATTTTCGAGACTGACGTTAGGAAATATCTGTGAAATCAGAGTAAATATTTCTAGGTGTATTATGCCTTGTATGGTGGATGAAAGTTCCGTAATCCACATGCACACAACTGAGTAATGAATGTTTGTCAAATCCGTGATGCATTTAGCATGTTCAGAAAATGGAAAGTCACTTTGAGGGAAACTATTTAAATTACAATTCTACTGAGTAGAACTCGCATGAAGAGGTTTTTTCTGCGAAAACTTCATGATTTTTGAAACTGAAGTTAGGAAAAAGCTGTGAAAGCAGAGTCAATATTTCCAGGTGTAAATATACCTTGTATGGTGGTTGAAAGTTCAGAAATCCACATGCTCACAACTCAGTCATGAATGATTTCTAAATCCAATATGCATGTAGCGTGTTATGAACACGGAATGTCATGGTAAGTGAAACATTGTAAATTTCATGTCTATTGGATAAAACACGATCGAAGAGAATTTTCATGTGAAATCTGCCTGTTATTTGCAACGGGCATTAGGACAAATCTGCAAACGAGGAGAAACATTTCTAGGTGTAAATATGCCATGTTTGGTGGATGAAAGTTTGGTAATCCACATGTTCTCAACTCATTAAAAAATGTTTGTTGAATCCTTGATGCACGTATCATATTCAGAACACAGAATATCATGGTGAAAGAAACTTTGTAAATTACATATTTATTGGGTAGAACTCACTCCAAAAGTATTTTTCTGTGAAATCTGCCCCATTTTCAAAACTGGCATAAGGAAAAGATTTCGAAATCTGAGAAAATATTTCTAAGTGCAATATGACTTTAATGGTGGATGAAAGATCAGTAATCCACATGCTAACAAATCTGTAGTGAATTTGTGTCGATTCTGTGATGCATGCAGCTTTCTCGGGACACGGAATTTCACGGTGAGCCAATCTATGTAAATTACATGTCTATTGTTTAGAACTCACTCCAAGAGCATTTTTCTGCAAAAACTACCTCACATTCAAAACTGACATTTGGAAAACACTGCGAACTCAGAGTATTGGTTTCTAGGTGTAAATATGCCTTTTATGGCAGATTAAAGTTTGATAATCCTCATGCACACAACTCCTTAAAGATTATTTTTCGAATCAGTGATGCATGTTGCTTGTTCAGAACACGGAATGTCATAGTGAGGGAAAAAATGTAAATTACATGTCTATTGAGTAGAACTCGCTCCAAGAGAATTTTTTTGCATAAACTGCATGATTTTAGAAACTGACATTAGGAGATATCTACTAAATTTGAAAACGTCTTTCTACGTGTAAATATGCCTTGTTTGGTGGATGAAAATTCGGTAATACTAATGTTCACAACTCATTAAACAGTGTTTGTCGAATCCGAGATGCACGTAGCATGTTTGGAACACGGAATTTCTCGATGAGCGGAAGCATTTAAATTTCATGTCCATTGGGTAGAACTCGCTCCAAAAGCATTTTTCTGCAAAATCTGCCTCACTTTCAAAACTGGCAGTAGGAAATATATTCGAAATCTGAGAAAATGCTTCTAAGTGTCAATATGACTTGTATGTGGATGAAAGATCAGAAATGCACATGCTAACAAATCTGTAGTGAATACTTGTCGAAAACTTGATGCATGCAAATTTGTCAGAACACAGATTTTGACGGTGAGTGAATCTATGTAAATTACATGTCTATTGTGTAGAACTCTCTCCAAGTATATTTTTCTGTGAAAACTGCCTCATTTTCGAAACTGGCTTTAGGTAAAACTTTCAAAAAATGAGAAAATGCTTGTAAGTGTCAGTATGCCTTCTATGGTGGATGAAAGTACGGTAAAACATATGCTAATAACTCTGTAGTGAATATTTGTGGAATCTGAGATGCATGTAGCGTGTTCAGAACACGGAGTTTCACATTGAGTGAATCTATGTAAATTACATGTCTCTTGGGTAGAACTTGCTCCAAGAGCTTTTTGCTGTGAAATCTGCTGCATTTTGGAATCTGGCGATTGGAAATCTCTGTGAAATCAGAGAAAATGCTTCTAAGTGTCACTATGCTTTTATTGTGTTGAAAGTTCGGTAATCCACATGCAAACACATTTGTAGTGAATATTTGTCAAATCCGTTATGCATGTAGCGTGTTCGAAAGAAGTAATTTCACAGCAGTGGAATCTATGTAAATTACATGCCTAGTGGGTAGAAATCGCTCCAACAGTTTTTTCCTTAGAAAAATGCATAATTTTTAAAACTGCTATTAGGAAATTGCTGCGAACTCAGAGTTAATGTTTCTAGGTGCTAATATGTCTTGTGTGGTGGATGAAAGTTTGTAATGCACATGCTCGTAACACAGTAATGAATGCTTTCTGAATCTGTGATGCATGTAGTATGTTCAGAACATGGAATGTCACAGTGAGGGGAAAAATGTAAATTACATGTCTATTGGGTAGTACTCGCTCCAAGAGGATTTTTCTGCGAAAACTGCATGATTTAGAAACTGACGTAAGGAGAAATCTAGTAAATAAAAATAAATGTTTCTATGTGTAAATACACATTGGATGGTGGGTGAAAGTTCGGTAATACACATGTTCACCACTCAATAAATGATGTTTGTCATATCAGTGATGCATGTAGCGTGTTCAGAACATGCAAAGTCGCGGTGATTGAAAGCATTTAAATTACATGTCCACTTGGTAGAAGTTGCTCCAAGAGCATTTTTCTGTGAAATCTGCCTCATTTACCAAACTGGCATTAGGAAAAAATCCGAATTTTGAGAAAATGCTTCTAAGTGTCAATATGACTTGTATGGTGATGAAAGTTCAGAAATACACATGCTAACAAATCTGTAGTGAATATTTTCGAAACCGTGATGCATGCAGTTTTTTCAGAACACAGAATTTGACGATGAGCGAATCTATGTAAATTACATGACTATTGGGTGGAACAAGTTCCAAGAGTATATTTCTTTGAAAACTGCCTGATTTCTGAAACTGAAGTTAGGAAAAATCTGCATATACTTTGTACATGTTTCTAGCTGTATATATACATTTTATGGTAGATGAAAGTTCAGTAATCCACATGCTAACAACTCAGCAGTGATAATTTGTCGAACCTGCGGTGCAAGAAGCAAGTTTAAAGCACGGAAATTCACGGCGAGGGACTCTATGTAAATTATATATCCAACGTGTAGAACATGCTACAAGAGATTAATCCTGCTATAGTTGCCTGATTTTCTAAACTGCCATTAGGAAAAAGCTGTGAACTCAGAATAATGTTTTCTAGCTTTATATATGCCTTATATGGTGGATGAAAATTCTGTAATCTTCATGCACACAACTGAGTAATGAATGTTTGTCAAATCCGTGATGAATTTATCATCTTTGGACCATGGAAAGTCACTTTGTGGGAAACTATTGAAATTACAATTCTATTGGGTCGAACTCGCTTGCAGAGATTACTTCTGCAAAAACATCATGATTTTCAAAACAGACAGTAGGAAAAAGTGAAATCAGAATAAATATTTCTAGGTGTATATATGCCTTATATGGTGGATGAAAATTCTGTAAACTACATGCACACAACTGAATAATTAACGTTTGTCAAATCCGTGATGCACGTAGCATGTTCAGAAAACGGAAAGTCACTTTCAGGGAAACTGCTTAAATTACAATTCCTCTGGATAGAACTCGCTTGAAGAGGTTTTTTCCTGAGAAAACTTCATGATTTTAAAACCTGAAGTTAGGAAAAAGCTGTGAAAGCAGAGTAAATATTTCTAGGTGTAAATATGCCTTGTATGGTGGATTAAATTTCGGAAATCCACATGCTCTCGAATCAGTAATGAATGTTTTATAAATCCAGTATGCATGTAGAGTGTTCTGAACAAGGAATGTCATGGTAAGTGAAACATTGTAAATTTCATGTCTGTCTGATAGAACACGCTCGAAGAGAATTTTTCTGTGAAAACTGCCTGTTTTTTGCAAGTGGCATTCGGACAAATCTGCAAACACTGACAAAAATTTCTAGGTGTAAATATGCCGTGTTTGTTGGATGAATGTTCGGTAATCCACACGTTCCCAACTCATTAATATATGTTTGTCGAATCCGTGATCCATGTAACATATTCGGAACACAGACTATCACGGTAATAGAAACCTTGCAAATTACACATGTATTAGGTAGAACTCGCTCCAAAAGCATTTATCTGCGAAATCTGCCTCATTTTCAAAACTGGCATTAGAAAATCACTTCGAAATCTGAGAAAAAGATTCTAAGTGTCAATATGAATTGTATGGTGGATGAAAGTACAGTAATCCACATGCTAAAAAATTCTGTAGTGAATATTTGTCGAAACTGTTATGCATGCAGCTTTCTCGGAACACAGAATTTGACGGTGAGCGAACCTATGTAAATTAAATGTCTATTGTGTAGAACACTCTCCAGGAGCATTTTTCGGTTAAAACTGCCTCATTTTCGAAACTGGCGTTAGGAAAAACTTTCAAAAAATGAGAAAATGCTTGTAAGCGCCATTATGGCTTGTATGGTGGATAAAACTACTGTAATCCACATGCTAACAACTCTGTAGTGAATATTTGTGGAATCCGAGATGCATGTAGCGTGTTCAGAACACGGAATTTCACGGTGAGCGAATCTTTGTAAATTCCAATCTCTTGGGTAGAAATCACTCCAAGAGCTTTTTGCTGCGAAATCTGCCGCATTTTCAAAACTGGCGTTTGGAACACTCTGTGAAATCAGAGAAAATGCTTCTAAGTATCAATATGCCTTTTATTATGCTGAAAGTTCGGTAATCCACATGCAAACACATTTGTAGTGAATATATGTCGAATCCGTTATACAGGTAGCGTGTTCGAAAGACGTAATTACACAGCAATGGAATCTATGTAAATTACATGCTTAGTGGGTAGAAATCGCTCCAAAAGTTTTTTCCTTAGGAAAATGCCTAATTTTCAAAACTGCTATTAGGAAATTGCTGCAAACTCAGAGTTAATGTTTCTACGTGCAAATATGTCTTGTTTGGTGGATGAAAGTTTGTAATGCACATGCTTACACTCAATAAAGAATGTTGTAGAATCTGTGATGCATGTAATGTATTCGGAACACGGAATGTCATGGTAACTGAAACTATGTAAATTACAAATGTATTGGATAGAACTCACTCCAAGAGGATTTTTCTGTGAAAATTGTCGTATTTTCGAAACTGGCATTAAGAAATATCTGCAAATACTGAGTACATGCTTCTAGCTGTATATATACATGGTATGGTAGATGAAAGTACATTAATCCACATGCTAACAACTCAGCACTTAATATTGTCGAACTGCGGTGCATGTAGCATTTTCGTAGCATGGTATGTCACGGCGAGGAGAACAATTTAAATTACATGTCTATTGTGTAGAACACTCTACAAAAGAATTATCCTGCCAAAGTTGCCTGATATTCTAAACTGCAGTTAGGAAAAAGCTGCAAAATCAGAATAATATTTTCAAGGTGTATATATGCATTATATGGTGGATGAAAGTTCTGTAATTCACAGGCACACAACTGACTAATGAATGTTTGTCAAATCCGTGATGAATGCAGCGTGTTCAGACCACGGAAAGTCACTTTGTGGGAAACAATTGAAATTGCAATTCTAGTGGGTAGAACTCACATGCAGAGATTTTTTCTGGGAAAATTTTATGATTTTCGAGACTGACGTTAGGAAAAATCTGTGAAATCAGAGTAAATATTTCTAGGTGTATTTATGCCTTGTATGGTGGATGAAAGTTCTGTAATCCACATGCACACAACTGAGTAATGAATGTTTGACAAATCCGTGATGCATGTAGCTTGTTCAGAAAATGGAAAGTCACTTTGTTGGAAACTATTTAAATTACAATTCTACTGGGTAGAACTCGCATGAAGAGTTTTTTTCTGCGAAAACTTCATGATTTTTGAAACTGAAATTAGGAAAAAGCTGTGAAAGTATAGTCAATATATCTAGGTGAAAATATACCTTTTATGGTGGTTGAAAGTTCAGAAATCCACATGCTCACAACTCAGTAATGAATGATTTCTAAATCCAATATGCATGTAGCGTGTTATGAACACGGAATGTCATGGTAAGTGAAACATTGTAAATTTCATGTCTATTGGATAGAACACGATCGAAGGGATTTTTCCTGTGAAATCTGCCTTTTTTTTGCAACGGGCATTAGGACAAATCTGCAAACGAGGGGAAACATTTCTAGGTGTAAATATGCCGTGTTTGGTGGATGAAAGTTTGGTAATCCACATGTTCACAACTCATTAAAAAATGTTTCTCGAATCCGTGATGCACGTATCATATTCAGAACACAGAATATCATGGTGAAAGAAACTTTGTAAATTAAGTATTTATTGGGTAGAACTAACTCCAAAAGTATTTTTCTGTGAAATCTGCCTCATTTTAAAAACTGGCATAAGGAGAAGAGTTCGAAATCTGAGAAAATGTTTCTAAGTGCAATATGAGTTTAATGGTGGATGAAAGATCAGTAATCCACATGCTAACAAATCTGTAGTGAATTTGTGTCGATTCTGTGATGCATGCAGCTTTCTCGGGACACGGAATTTCACGGTGAGCCAATCTATGTAAATTACATGTCTATTGTGTAGAACTCACTCCAAGAGCATTTTTCTGCAAAAACTACCTCACATTCAAAACTGACATTTTGAAAACACTGCGAACTCAGAGTAATGGTTTCTAGGTGTAAATATGCCTTTTATGGCAGATGACAGTTTGGTAATCCTCATGCTCACAACTCATTAAAGATATTTTTCGAATCAGTGATGCATGTTGCTTGTTCAGAACACGGAATGTCATACTGAGTGAAAAAATATAAATTACATGTCTATTGAGTAGAACTCGCTCCAAGAGAATTTTTTTGCTTAAACTGCATGATTTTAGAAACTGACATTAGGAGATATCTACTAAATCTGAAAAAGTCTTTCTACGTGTAAATATGCTTTGTTTGGTGGATGAAAATTCGGTAATACTAATGTTCACAACTCATTAAAGAGTGTTTGTCGAATCCGTGATGCACGTAGCATGTTTGGAACACGGAATTTCTCGATGAGTGGAAGCATTTAAATTTCATGTCCATTGGGTAGAACTCGCCCCAAAAGCATTTTTCTGCAAAATCTGCCTCACTTTCAAAACTGGCAGTAGGAAATATATTCGAAATCTGAGAAAATGCTTCTAAGTGTCAATATGACTTTTATGTGGGTGAAAGATCAGAAAACCACATGCTAACAAATCTGTAGTGAATTCTTGTCGAAACCTTGATGCATGCATCTTTGTCAGAACACAGATTTTGACGGTGAGCGAATCTATGTAAATTACATATCTATTGTGTAGAACTCTCTCCAAGAATATTTTTCTGTGAAAACTGCCTCATTTTCGAAACTGGCTTTAGGTAAAACTTTCAAAAAATGAGAAAATGCTTGTAAGTGTCAATATGCCTTTTATGGTGGATGAAGGTACGGTAAACCATATGCTAATAACTCTGTAGTGAATATTTGTGGAATCAGAGATGCATGTATTGTGTTCAGAACCCGGAGTTTCACGGTGATTTAATCTATGTAAATTACAAGTCTCTTGGGTAGAACCCGCTCCAAGAGCTTTTTGCTGTGAAATCTGCTGCATTTTGGAATCTGGCGATTGGAAAACTCTGTGAAATCAGAGAAAATGCTTCAAAGTGTCACTATGCCTTTTATTGTGTTGAAAGTTCGGTAATCCACATGCAAACACATTTGTAGTGAATATTTGTCAAATCCGTTATGCATGTAGTGTGTTCGAAAGACGTAATTTCACAGCAGTGGAATCTGTGTAAATTACATGCCTAGTGGGTAGAAATCGCTCCAACAGTTTTTTCCTTAGAAAAATGCCTAATTTTCAAAACTGCTATTAGGAAATTGCTGCGAACTCAGAGTTAATGTTTCTAGGTGCTAATATGTCTTGTGTGGTGGATGAAAGTTTGTAATGCACATGCACGTAACACAGTAATGAATGTTTTCTTAATCTGTGATGCATGTATCATGTTCAGAACATGGAATGTCACAGTGAGGGGAAAAATGTAAATTACATGTCTATTGGGTAGTACTCGCTCCAAGAGTATTTTTCTGCGAAAACTGCATGATTTAGAAACTGACGTAAGGAGAAATCTACTAAATAAAAATAAATGTTTCTATGTGTAAATACACATTGGATGGTGGGTGAAAGTTCGGTAATACACATGTTCACCACTCAAAAAAGAATGTTTGTCGAATCAGTGATGCATGTAGCGTGTTCAGAACATGCAATGTCGCGGTGAGTGAAAGCTTTTAAATTACATGTCCACTTGGTAGAAGTTGCTCCAAGAGCATTTTTCTGTGAAATCTGCCTCATTTACCAAACTGGCATTAGGAAAAAATCCGAATTTTGAGAAAATGCTTCTAAGTGTCAATATGACTTGTATGGTGATGAAAGTTCAGAAATACACATGCTAACAAATCTGTAGTGAATATTTTCGAAACCGTGATGCATGCAGTTTTTTCAGAACACAGAATTTGACGATGAGCGAATCTATGTAAATTACATGACTATTGGGTGGAATAAGTTCCAAGAGTATATTTCTTTGAAAACTGCCTGATTTCTGAAACTGAAGTTAGGAAAAATCTGCATATACTTTGTACATGTTTCTAGCTGTATATATACATTTTATGGTAGATGAAAGTTCAGTAATCCACATGCTAACAACTCAGCAGTGATATTTGTCGAACCTGCGGTGCAAGAAGCAAGTTAAAAGCACGGAAATTCACGGCGAGGGACACTATGTAAATTATATATCCAACGTGTAGAACATGCTACAAGAGATTAATCCTGCTATAGTTGCCTGATTTTCTAAACTGCCATTAGGAAAAAGCTGTGAACTCAGAATAATGTTTTCTAGCTTTATATTTGCCTTATATGGTGGATGAAAATTCTGTAATCTTCATGCACACAACTGAGTAATGAATGTTTGTCAAATCCGTGATGAATTTATCATCTTTGGACCATGGAAAGTCACTTTGTGGGAAACTATTGAATTTACAGTTCTATTGGGTCGAACTCGCTTCCAGAGATTACTTCTGCAAAAACATCATGATTTTCAAAACAGACAGTAGGAAAAAGTGAAATCAGAGTAAATATTTCTAGGTGTATATATGCCTTATATGGTGGATGAAAATTCTGTAAACTACATGCACACAACTGAGTAATTAACGTTTGTCAAATCCGTGATGCACGTAGCATGTTCAGAAAACGGAAAGTCAGTTTCATGGAAACTGCATAAATTACAATTCCTCTGGATAGAACTCGCTTGAAGAGGTTTTTTCCTGAGAAAACTTCATGATTTTAAAACCTGAATTTAGGAAAAAGCTGTGAAAGCAGAGTAAATATTTCTAGGTGTAAATATGCCTTGTATGGTGGATTAAATTTCGGAAATCCACATGCTCTCGAATCAGTAATGAATGTTTTATAAATCCAGTATGCATGTAGAGTGTTCTGAACAAGGAATGTCATGGTAAGTGAAACATTGTAAATTTCATGTCTGTCTGATAGAACACGCTCGAAGAGAATTTTTCTGTGAAAACTGCCTGTTTTTTGCAAGTGGCATTCGGACAAATCTGCAAACACTGACAAAAATTTCTAGGTGTAAATATGCCGTGTTTGTTGGATGAATGTTCGGTAATCCACACGTTCCCAACTCATTAATATATGTTTGTCGAATCCGTGATCCATGTAACATATTCGGAACACAGAATATCACGGTAATAGAAACCTTGCAAATTACACATGTATTAGGTAGAACTCGCTCCAAAAGCATTTATCTGCGAAATCTGCCTCATTTTCAAAACTGGCATTAGAAAAACATTTCGAAATCTGAGAAAAAGATTCTAAGTGTCAATATGAATTGTATGGTGGATGAAAGTTCAGTAATCCACATGCTAAAAAATTCTGTAGTGAATATTTGTCGAAACTGTTTGCATGCAGCTTTCTCGGAACACAGAATTTGACGGTGAGTGAACCTATGTAAATTAAATGTCTATTGTGTAGAACTCTCTCCAAGAGCATTTTTCGGTGAAAACTGCATCATTTTCGAAACTGGCGTTAGGAAAAACTTTCAAAAAATGAGAAAATGCTTGTAAGCGCCATTATGGCTTGTATGGTGGATAAAACTATTGTAATCCACATGCTAACAACTCTGTAGTGAATATTTGTGGAATCCGAGATGCATGTAGCGTGTTCAGAAAATGGAATTTCACGGTGAGCGAATCTTTGTAAATTCCAATCTCTTGGGTAAAACTCGCTCCAAGAGCTTTTTGCTGTGAAATCTGCTGCATTTTCAAAACTGGCGTTTGGAACACTCTGTGAAATCAGAGAAAATGCTTCTAAGTATCAATATGCCTTTTATTATGCTGAAAGTTCGGTAATCCACATGCAAACACATTTGTAGTGAATATATGTCGAATCCGTTATGCATGTAGCGTGTTCGAAAGACGTAATTTCACAGCAATGGAATCTGTGTAAATTACATGCCTAGTGGGTAGAAATCGCTCCAACAGTTTTTTCCTTAGAAAAATACCTAATTTTCAAAACTGCTATTAAGAAATTGCTGCGAACTCAGAGTTAATGTTTCTAGGTGCTAATATGTCTTGTGTGGTGGATGAAAGTTTGTAATGCACATGCTCTTAACACAGTAATGAATGCTTTCTGAATCTGTGATGCATGTAGCATGTTCAGAACATGGAATGTCACAGTGAGGGGAAAATGTAAATTACATGTCTATTGGGTAGTACTCGCTCCAAGAGGATTTTTCTGAGCAAACTGCATGATTTTAGAAACTGACATAAGGAGAAATCTACTAAATAAAAATAAATGTTTTTATGTGTAAATACACATTGTATGGTGGGTGAAAGTTTGGTAATACACATGTTCACCACTCAATAAAGAATGTTTGTCGAATCAGTGATGCATGTAGCGTGTTCGGAACATGCAATGTCACGGTGAGTGAAAGCATTTAAATTACATGTCCACTTGGTAGAACTTGCTCCAAAAGCATTTTTCTGTGAATCTGCCTCATTTTCCAAACTGGCATTAGGAATAAATTCGAATTTTGAGAAAATGCTTCTAAATGTCAATATGAATTGTATGGTGTTTGAAAGTTCAGTAATCCACATGCTAAAAAATTCTGTAGTGAATATTTGTCGAAACTGTTATGCATGCAGCTTTCTCAGGAACACAGAATTTGACGGTGGGAGAATCTATGTAAATTAAATGTCTATTGTGTAGAACTATCTGCAAGAGCATATTTGGGTGAAAACTGCCTCATTTTCGAAACTGGAGTTACGAAAAACTTTCAAAAAATGAGAAAATTTTTTAAGCGCCATTATGCCTTTTATGGTGGATAAAACTATGGTAATCCCAACCCCCGCATTTCAACTAAAAACAAAAAAGTAGCAATTACAACCCCCGCATTTCCCCGGCAGCCCGCACTAGGAGAAACTCGGGGAAGACAGGCGGCGGTCTCCAAGGAGATCCCAGGCGCTGCAGACAAAAGACCGAACCTCCACACACTCAAATTACGGGACACGGCCGATTGGGTTGGGGAGGTATCGGGCTGCACTCCACGGAGCTGCCTGAGGTCACAGGTGTTCCATGGTAGAGGGAAACCCGGGAATTACCTCCCCTTTCCAGGGGAGGCACTAGATGCTACCTGCATTTCCAGCCAAACCCCTGCCTTTCCCCAGCAGCTCACACCAGGAGACACTAGGGTAAGACACACGGAAGGCTCCTAGGAGATCCCAGGCGCTGCAAGGAGAAGACCGAACCTCCCCACACTCAGAAGTCCAGGAACGCAGCCGAGTTGGTGGGGGAGGTATGGGGCCGACCTCCACGAAGATGCCTGGGGTCACAGGTGTTCCCTGGCAGGGGGAACACCGCTAATTACCTCCCCTGTCCAGGGGGAGGCACTAGATGCTACCTGCATTTCCAGCCCAACCCCCACCTTTCCCCGGCATCCCGCACTAGGAGACACTCGGGGAAGATACGCGGTTTGATCCTAGGAGTTCCCAGGCTCTGCAGACAGATTACGGAACATCCCCACACTTAGAATCACGGAACAAGGCCGATTGTGTGGGGGAGTTTTGGGGCCGCCTTCCACGAAACTGCCTAGAGTCACAGGTGTTCCCTGGCAGGGGGAAGTCCGATAATTACCTCCCCTGTCTAGGGGGAGGCACTACATGCTACCTGCATTTCCAGCCCAATCCCCAACTCTCCCTGGCAGCCCGCACTAGGAGACACTCGGGGAAGACAAGCGGAGGGCTCCTAGGAGATCCCAGGTGATGCAGACAGAGGACTGAACCTCCCCACACTCAGAATTGTGGAACACGGCAGAGTGGTTGGGGAGGTTTGGGGACGCACTACACGCAGTTTCCTGGTGTCACAGGTGTTCCCTGGCAGGGGAAGTCCGCTAATTACTACCCTGTCCAGAGGGAGGCACTAGATTCTACCTATATTTCCAGCCCAACTCCCGAATTTCTGCGGCATCACGCACAAGGATACACTCGGGGAAGACACGCGGAGGGCTCCTAGGAGATCCCAAGCTCTGCAGAGAGAAGACCGAACCTCCCCACACTCAGAAGTCCGGAACGCGGCCGAGTTTGTGGGGGAGGTTTGGGGAATCCCTCCACGAAGCTGCCTGTTATCACATGTGTTCCCTGGCAGGGGAATTCCTCTAATTATCTCCCCTGTGAGGGGGAGGCACTAGATGCTACCTGCATTTCCAGCCCAAAACTCGCCTTTCACCTGCAGCGCGCACTAGGAGACACTCGGGGAAGACACGCGGAGGGCTCCTAGGAGATCCCAGGCGGTGCAGACAGAATACGGAATCTCCCCAACATCAGAGTTCCGGAACGCGGCCGAGTGGGTGGGAGAGGTTTGGGGCCGCTCTCCACGCAGCTGCCTGGTGTCACAGGTGTTCCCTGGCAGGGGGAATTCCGCCAAAATCCTTCCCTATTCAGGGGGAGGCACTACACGCTACCTGCATTTCCAGCCCTACCCCCGCCGTTCCCTGGCATCCAGCAAGAGGAGACACTCAGGGAACACATGCGGAGTGCTCCTAGGAGATCCCAGGAGCTGCAGAGTACGGAACTTCCACACCCTCAGAATAACGGAACGCGGCCGAGTGTTTGGGGGAGGTTTGGGGCCGCCCTCCACGCATCTGCCTTTTGTCACAGGTGTTCCATGTCAGAGGGAATTCCGCATTTACCTCTCCTGTCCAGGGGGATTCCCTAGATGCTACCTGCAATTCCAGCACAACACCAGGATTTCCCTGTAGCCCGCAATAGGAAACACTCTGGGAATACACGCGGAGGGCTCCTAGGTGATCCCAGGCGCTGCAGAGAGAATACGGAACCTCCCCAGTCTCAGAATTCCGTAACGCGTCCGAGTGGGTGGGGGAGGTATGGGGCCACCCTCCATGCAGCTGCCTGTTGTCACAGGTGTTCCCTGGCAGGGGGAAACCGCTAATTACCTCCCCTGTCCAGGGGGAGTAACTACATGCTACCTGCATTTCCAGGACAACCGCCATATTTCCCCGGCACCCCGCAATAGGAGACACTAGGGGAAGACACGCGGAGGGCTCCTATGAGATCCCAGGCGCTGCAGACAGAGGACGGAACCTCCCCACACTCAGAATTCTGGAGCACGGCACAGTGGGTTGGGGAGAATTTGGGCCGCCCTCCACACAGCTGCCTGATGTCACTGGTGTTCCCTGGCAGGGGGAAGTCCGCTAATTACCTCCCCTGTTCAGGGGGAGGCACTACATGCTACCTGCATTTCCAGCCCAACCCCCGCATTTACCCGGAAGTCCGCACAAGGAGACACACGGGGAAGACAAGCGGATGGCTCCTAGTAGATCCCAGGTGCTGCAGACAGAGGATGGAACCTCCCCGCACTCAGAATTCCAAAACAAGGCCGAGTGGGTGTGGGAGATTTGGGGCCGCCATCCACGCAGCTGCCTCTTGTCACAGGTGTTCCAT
Organism: Camelus ferus; assembly: GCF_009834535.1. NCBI lineage: Eukaryota > Metazoa > Chordata > Mammalia > Artiodactyla > Camelidae > Camelus > Camelus ferus. The sequence continues at coordinate 75,236,408 of NC_045703.1, forward strand.
GTCAGGGAGAATTCCGCTTTTACCTCTCCTGTCGTGGTGGAGTCCCTAGATGCTACCTGCAATTCCAGGACAACACCAGGCTTTCCCTGCAGCCCCCACAAGTAGACAATAGGGGAATACACGCGGAGGGCTCCTAGGTGATCCCAGGCGCTGCAGACACATTATGGAACCTCCCCAAACTAAGAATTCTGAAACACGGCCGACTGGGTGTGGGAGGTTTGGGACGACCCTCCACGCAGCTGCCTGGTGTCACAGGTGTTCCCTGGAAGGGGTAAGTCGGCTAAATACCTCCCCTCTCCAGGGGGATACACTATATGCTACCGGCATTTCCAGCCAAACCCCCGCCTGTACCCGACTCCCCGAACAAGGATACACGGGGAAGACACGAGAAGGGCTCCTAGGAAATCCCAGGTGCTGCAGAAAGAAGACTGAACCTCCCCAAACTCAGAAATCCGGAACGAGGCAGAGTGGGTGGGGGAGGATTGGGGCCGCCCTACACGCAGCTGCCTGGTGTCACAGGTGTTCCATGGCAGGGGGAATTCCCCTTTTACCTCTCCTGTCCAGGGGGAGTCCCTAGATGCTACGTGCATTTCCAGCCCAACCCCCGCATTTTCCCGGCACCCTGCACTAGGATACACTCGTTGAAGACAGGCGGAGGGCTCCTAGGAGATCCCAGGTGCCTCAGAGGACGGAACATCTCTACACTCAAAATTCCGGAACAAGGCCGAGTGGTTAGGGGAGGTTTGGGGCGGCCCACCACGCAGCTGCCTGGTGTCACAGGTGTTCCCTGGCAGGGGGAAGTCCGCTAATTACCTCCCCTGTTCAGGGGGAGGCACTACATGCTACCTGCATTTCCAGCCCAACCCCCGCATTTACCCGGAAGTCCGCACAAGGAGACACACGGGGAAGACAAGCGGATGGCTCCTAGTAGATCCCAGGTGCTGCAGACAGAGGATGGAACCTCCCCGCACTCAGAATTCCAAAACAAGGCCGAGTGGGTGTGGGAGATTTGGGGCCGCCATCCACGCAGCTGCCTCTTGTCACAGGTGTTCCATGTCAGGGAGAATTCCGCTTTTACCTCTCCTGTCGTGGTGGAGTCCCTAGATGCTACCTGCAATTCCAGGACAACACCAGGCTTTCCCTGCAGCCCCCACAAGTAGACAATAAGGGAATACACGCGGAGGGCTCCTAGGTGATCCCAGGCGCTGCAGACACATTATGGAACCTCCCCAAACTAAGAATTCTGAAACACGGCCGACTGGGTGTGGGAGGTTTGGGACGACCCTCCACGCAGCTGCCTGGTGTCACAGGTGTTCCCTGGAAGGGGTAAGTCGGCTAAATACCTCCCCTCTCCAGGGGGATACACTATATGCTACCGGCATTTCCAGCCAAACCCCCGCCTGTACCCGACTCCCCGAACAAGGATACACGGGGAAGACACGAGAAGGGCTCCTAGGAAATCCCAGGTGCTGCAGAAAGAAGACTGAACCTCCCCAAACTCAGAAATCCGGAACGAGGCAGAGTGGGTGGGGGAGGATTGGGGCCGCCCTACACGCAGCTGCCTGGTGTCACAGGTGTTCCATGGCAGGGGGAATTCCCCTTTTACCTCTCCTGTCCAGGGGGAGTCCCTAGATGCTACGTGCATTTCCAGCCCAACCCCCGCATTTTCCCGGCACCCTGCACTAGGATACACTCGTTGAAGACAGGCGGAGGGCTCCTAGGAGATCCCAGGTGCCTCAGAGGACGGAACATCTCTACACTCAAAATTCCGGAACAAGGCCGAGTGGTTAGGGGAGGTTTGGGGCGGCCCACCACGCAGCTGCCTGGTGTCACAGGTGTTCCCTGGCAGGGGGAAGTCCGCTAATTACCTCCCCTGTTCAGGGGGAGGCACTACATGCTACCTGCATTTCCAGCCCAACCCCCGCATTTACCCGGAAGTCCGCACAAGGAGACACACGGGGAAGACAAGCGGATGGCTCCTAGTAGATCCCAGGTGCTGCAGACAGAGGATGGAACCTCCCCGCACTCAGAATTCCAAAACAAGGCCGAGTGGGTGTGGGAGATTTGGGGCCGCCATCCACGCAGCTGCCTCTTGTCACAGGTGTTCCATGTCAGGGAGAATTCCGCTTTTACCTCTCCTGTCGTGGTGGAGTCCCTAGATGCTACCTGCAATTCCAGGACAACACCAGGCTTTCCCTGCAGCCCCCACAAGTAGACAATAAGGGAATACACGCGGAGGGCTCCTAGGTGATCCCAGGCGCTGCAGACACATTATGGAACCTCCCCAAACTAAGAATTCTGAAACACGGCCGACTGGGTGTGGGAGGTTTGGGACGACCCTCCACGCAGCTGCCTGGTGTCACAGGTGTTCCCTGGAAGGGGTAAGTCGGCTAAATACCTCCCCTCTCCAGGGGGATACACTATATGCTACCGGCATTTCCAGCCAAACCCCCGCCTGTACCCGACTCCCCGAACAAGGATACACGGGGAAGACACGAGAAGGGCTCCTAGGAAATCCCAGGTGCTGCAGAAAGAAGACTGAACCTCCCCAAACTCAGAAATCCGGAACGAGGCAGAGTGGGTGGGGGAGGATTGGGGCCGCCCTACACGCAGCTGCCTGGTGTCACAGGTGTTCCATGGCAGGGGGAATTCCCCTTTTACCTCTCCTGTCCAGGGGGAGTCCCTAGATGCTACGTGCATTTCCAGCCCAACCCCCGCATTTTCCCGGCACCCTGCACTAGGATACACTCGTTGAAGACAGGCGGAGGGCTCCTAGGAGATCCCAGGTGCCTCAGAGGACGGAACATCTCTACACTCAAAATTCCGGAACAAGGCCGAGTGGTTAGGGGAGGTTTGGGGCGGCCCACCACGCAGCTGCCTGGTGTCACAGGTGTTCCCTGGCAGGGGGAAGTCCGCTAATTACCTCCCCTATCCAGGGGGAGGCACTACATGCTACCTGCATTTCCAGCCGAACCCCTGCATTTCCCCGGAAGCCCGAACAAGGAGACACTCGGGGAAGACACGCGAATGGCTCCTAGGAGATCCTAGGCGCTGCAGAAACAGTATGGACCTCCCCACACTCAGAATTCCGGAACGAGGTCGAGTGGGTGGGGGAGGTTTGGGGCCGCCCTCCACGCAGCTGCCGGGTGTTACATGTGTTCCCTGGAAGGGGGAAGTCCGCTAATTACCTCCCCTGTCCAGAGGGAGGCGCTACATGCTCCCTGCATTTCCAGGACAACTCTCGCATTTCCCCGGCAGCCCGCACTAGGAGACACTCAGGGAAGACACGGGGAGGGCTCCTAGGAGATCCCAGGCGCTGTAGATAGAGTACGGAACTTCCCCACCCTCCGAATTCCGGAACGCGGCCGAGTGTTTGGGGGAGGTTTGGGGCCGCCCTCCACGCAGCTGCCTGGTTTCACAGGTGTTCCCTTGAAGGGGGAAGTCCGCTAATTACCTCCCCTGTTCAGGGGGGACACTATATGCTACCTGCATTTCCAGCCCTACCCCCGCCGTTCTCCGGCATCCAGCAAGAGGAGACACTCGGGGAAGACACGCGGAGGTCTCCTTTGAGATCTCAGGCGCTGCAGACAGATGACGGAACCTCCCAACACTCAGAATTCCGGAACGCGGCCGATTGGGTGGGAAATGTTTGGGCCTGGCGTCCACGCAGCTGCCTGGTATCACAGGTGTTCCCTGGCAGGAAGAATTCCGCTAATTACCTCCCCTGTCCAGGGGGAGGCACTAAAAGCTACCTGCATTTCCAACGCAACCCCCAGATTTCCCCGGCACCACGCACTAGGATACACTTGGGTAGACACGCGGAGTTCTCTTAGGAGATCCCAAGCGCTGCAGAAAGAGGATGGAACTTCCCCACACTCAGAATACAGGAATGCAGCTGAGTGGGTGAGGGAAGTTTGGGGCCAAAATCCACGCAGCTGCCTCGTGTCACAGCTGTTCCCTGGCAAGAGGAAGTCCACTTATTACTCCCGTGTCCAGTGGGAGGGACTAGATGCTACCTACATTTCCAGACCAACCCCCGCCTTTCCCCGGTAGCACGAACGAGGAGACACTCGGGGAAGACACGCGGAGGGCTCCTAGGAGATCCCAGGCGCTGCAGACAGAATACGGAATCTCCCCACATGCAGTATTCCAGAACGAGCCCAAGTGGGTTGGAGAATTTTGGGGCCGTCCTCCACGCAGCTGCCTGGTGTCACAGGTGTTCCCTGGCAGGGGGAATTCCGCTAATTAACTTCCCTGTCCAGGGGGAGGCACTACATGCTACCTGCATTTCTGGCACAACCCCCGCTTTTCCGCGGCATCACGCACTAGGATACACTCGGGGAAGACAAGAGGAGGGCTCCTAGGAGATCCCAGGCGCTGCAGACAGAGGACGGAACCTCCCCACACTCAGAATTCTGGAACAGGTCAGAGTGGGTGGTGGAGGTTTGGGGACCCCGTACAAGCAGCTGCCTGGGGTCACAGGTGTTCCATGGCAGGGGGAAATCCGCTTTTACCTCTCCTGTCCAGGGGGTGTCCCTAGATTCTACCTGCAATTCCAGCACAACACCCGCATTTCCCTGCATACCGCAATAGGAGACACTCGGGGAAGACACACGGAGATCTCCTAGGAGATCCCAGGCGCTTCAGACAGAGGACGGAAACTCCACACACTCAGAATTCTGGAACACATCAAAATGGGTGGGGGAGGTTTGGGGCCGCCTTCCACGCAGCTGCCTGGTGTCACAGGTGTTCCCTGGCAGGGGGAAGTCCGCTAATTACCTCCCCTGTTCAGGGGGGACACTATATGCTACCTGCATTTCCAGCCCTACCCCCGCCGTTCTCCAGCATCCAGCAAGAGGAGACACTCGGGGAAGACACGCGGAGGTCTCCTTTGAGATCTCAGGCGCTGCAGACAGATGACGGAACCTCCCAACACTCAGAATTCCGGAACGCGGCCGATTGGGTGGGAAATGTTTGGGCCTGGCGTCCACGCAGCTGCCTGGTATCACAGGTGTTCCCTGGCAGGAAGAATTCCGCTAATTACCTCCCCTGTCCAGGGGGAGGCACTAAAAGCTACCTGCATTTCCAACGCAACCCCCAGATTTCCCCGGCACCACGCACTAGGATACACTTGGGTAGACACGCGGAGTTCTCTTAGGAGATCCCAAGCGCTGCAGAAAGAGGATGGAACTTCCCCACACTCAGAATACAGGAACGCAGGTGAGTGGGTGAGGGAAGTTTGGGGCCAAAATCCACGCAGCTGCCTCGTGTCACAGCTGTTCCCTGGCAAGAGGAAGTCCACTTATTACTCCCGTGTCCAGTGGGAGGGACTAGATGCTACCTACATTTCCAGACCAACCCCCGCCTTTCCCCGGTAGCACGAACGAGGAGACACTCGGGGAAGACACACAGAGATCTCCTAGGAGATCCCAGGCGCTTCAGACAGAGGACGGAAACTCCACACACTCAGAATTCTGGAACACATCAAAATGGGTGGGGGAGGTTTGGGGCCGCCTTCCACGCAGCTGCCTGGTGTCACAGGTGTTCCCTGGCAGGGGGAAGTCCGCTAAATACCTCCCCGGTCCAGGGGGAGTCACTACATGCTACCTGCATTTCCAGCCAAACTCCCGCATTTCCCCGGAAGTCCGCACAAAGAGACACTCGGGGAAGACACGCGGAGGGCTCCTAGGAGATCCCAGGCGCTGCAGGCAGAAGACCGAACCTCCCCACACTCAGAAGTACGGAACACGGCCGAGTTTGTGGGGGAGGTTTGGGGCCGCCCTCCACGAAGCTGCCTGGTGTCAAATGTGTTCCCTTTCAGGGGAAATCCGCTAATTACCTCCACGAACCAGGAGGAGGCATTACATGCAAGAAGCTTTTCCTGACCAATGCCTGCTTTTCCCCGGCATCCCGCCATAGGAGACACTCGGGAAGACACTTGGAGTGCTCCTAGGTTATACCAGGCGCTTCAGAATGAAGACGGGACCTCCCCACACTCAGAATTCTGGAACGAGTCCGAATGTGTGTGGGAGTTTTTGGGACGCCCTTCACTCAGCTGCGTGGTGTCACATGTGTTCCCTTGATGGTAAATCCGCTAATTACCTCCCCTATCCAGAGGGAGGCACTATATGCTACCTGTATTTCCAGCACAACCACCGCATTTCCAAAGCACCCCGCACTAGGATACACTCGGGGAAGACACGCGGAGTGATCCTAGGAGATCCCAGGCGCTGCAGACAGATTACGGAACTTCCCCACACTCAGAATTCCGGAACGCGGCCGAGTGGGTGGGGGATGATTGGGACCACCCTCCACGCAGATGCCTGGTGTCACATGTGTTCCCTGGCAGCGGGAAGTCCGCTAATTACCTCCCCTGTCCAGGGAGAGGCACTAGATGCTTCCTGCATTTCCAGCCGAACCCCCGCATTTCCCCGGCACCCCGCACTGAGTTACACTCGGGTAGACACACGGAGTTCTCTTAGGAGATCCCAGGAGCTGCAGACAGAGGACGGATCTTCCCCACACTCAGAATTCCGGAACGCGGCCGAGTGGGTTAGGGAAGTTTGGGGCCACACTCCACGCAGCTGCCTCGTGTCACAGTTGTTCCCTGGCAGGGGGAATTCCGCTAAATACCTTCCCTGTCCAGGGGGAAGCAATACAAGCTACCTGCATTTCCAGCCCTACCCCCGCCGTTCCCCGGCATCCAGCAAGAGGAGACACTCGGGGAAGGCATGCGGAGTGCTCCTAGGAGATCCCAGGAGCTGCAGACAGAGTACAGAACTTCCACACCCATAGAATAACGGAACGCGGCCGAGTGTTTGGGGGAGGTTTCGGGCCGGCCTCCACGCAGCTGCCATTTGTCACAGGTGTTCCATGGCAGGGGGAATTCCGCTTTTACCTCTCCTGTCCAGGGGGATTCCCTAGATGCTACCTGCAATTCCAGCACAACACCAGGATTTCCCTGCAGCCCGCAATACGAGACACTCGGGGAATACACGCGGAGGGCTCCTAGGTGATCCAAGGCGCTGCAGACAGAATACGTAACCTCCCCACATTCAGAATTCCGTAACGAAGCCGAGTGGGTGGGGGAGGTTTGGGGCCGCCCTCCACGCAGCTGCCTGTTGTCACAGGTGTTCCCTGGCAGGGGGAAGACCGCTAATTACCTCCCCTGTCCAGGGAGAGAAACTTCATGCTACCTGCATTTCCAGGCCAACCGCCGAATTTCCCCGGCACCCCGCAATAGGAGACACTCAGGGAAGACACGCGTAGGGCTCCTATGAGATCCCAGGCGCTGCAGACAGAGGACGGAACCTCCCCACACTCAGAATTCTGGAACACGGCAGAGTGGGTGGGGGAGATTTGGGGCCGACTTCCACGCAGCTGCCTGATGTCACAGGTGTTCCCTGGCATGGGGAAGTCCGCTAATTACCTCCCCTGTCCATGGGGAGGCACTACATGCTACCTGCATTTCCAGCCCAACCCCCGCATTTCCCCGGAAGTCCGCACAAGGAGACACTAGGGGAAGAAACGCGGAGGGCTCCTCCGTGATACCAGGAGCTGCAGACAGAATACAGAACCTCCCCACACTTAGAATTCCGTAACGAAGCCGAGTGGGTGGGGTAGGTTTGGGGCCGCCCTCCACGCAGCTGCCTGTTGTCACAGGTGTTCCCTAGCAGGGGGAATTCCGCTAATTACCTCCCCTGTCCAGGGGGAGGCACTACATGCTACCTGATTTTCCAGCACAAAAACGGCCTTTCCCCGGCAGCCCGTAATAGGAGACACTTGGGGAAGACACGCGGAGGGCTCCTAGGAGATCCCACGCGCTGCAGAGAGGAGACCGAACCTCCCAACATTCAGAATTCTGGAACGCGGCCGAGTGGGTGGGGGAGGTTTGGGGCCGGACTCCACGCAGCTGCCTCGTGTCACAGGTGTTCCCTGGCGGGGGAAGTCCGCTAATTACCTCCCATGTCCAGGGGGAGGCATTAGATGCTACCTGCATTTCCAGCCCAAAACCCGCCTTTCACCTGCAGTGCGCACTAGGAGACACTCGGGGAAGACACGCGGAGGGCGCCTAGGGGATCCCAGTCTCTGCAGACAGAGGACGGACCTCCACACTCTCAGACATACGGACGCGGCCGAGTGGTTCGGGGAGGTTTGGGGCCGCCCTCCACGAACTTGCCTAGTGTCACAGGTTTTCCCTGGCAGGGGAAAGTCCGCTAATTACCTCCCCTGTCCTGGGGGAGGCACTAGATGCTACCTGCGTTTCCAGAACAACCCCCGAATTTCCCCGGTAGCCCGCACAAGGAGACACTCGGGGAAGACACCCGAAGGGTTCCGAGGACGTCCCAGGAGATGCAGACATAGGACAGAACCTCCCCACACTCAGAATTCCTCAACACGGCCGAATGGATGGGAAAGTTTTGGGCACGCCATCCACGCAGCTGCCTTGTTTCACATGTGTTCCCTGGCAGGGTGATTTCCGCTAATTACCTCCCCTGTCCAGGGTGAGGCACTACATGCTACCTGCTTTTCCAGCACAAAACCCGCCTTTCCCCGGCAGCACGTACTATGAGACACTCGGGAAGACACTTGGAGTGCTCCTAGGTGATACCAGGCTCTTCAGAACGAAGACGGGACCTCCCCACACTCAGAATTCTGGAACGAGTCCGAATGTGTGTGGGAGTTTTGGGGACGCCCTTCACTCAGCTGCGTGGTGTCACATGTGTTCCCTTGATGGGAAATCCGCTAATTACCTCCCCTGTCCAGAGGGAGGCACTATATGCTACCTGTATTTCCAGCACAACCACCGCATTTCCCCGGCAACCCGCACTAGGATACACTCGGGGAAGACAAGCATAGGGTTCCTATGAGATCCCAGGCGCTACAGACAGAGGACGGAACCTCCCCACACTCAGAATTCTGGAACGCGGCCGAGTGGGTGGGAAAGGTTTGGGCACGCCATCCACGCAGCTGCCTGGTGTCACTGGTGTACCCTGGCAGGGGGATTTCCGCTAATTACCTCCCCTGTCCAGGGGGAGTCACTACATGCTACCTGCTTTTCCAGCACAAAACCCGCCTTTCCCCGGCAGCCCGTACTAGGAGACACTCGGGGAAGACACGAGGAGGGCTCCTAAGAGATCCCAGGCGCTACAGGCAGAAGACCGAACCTCCCCACACTCAGAAGTCCGGAACGCGGCCGAGTTTGTGGGGGAGGTTTGGGGCCGCCCTCCACGAAGCTGCCTGTGGTCACAGGTGTTCCCTGGCAGGGGGAATTCCGCTAATTACCTCCCCTGTCCAGGGGGAGGCACTATATGCTACCTGCATTTCCAGCCCAACCCCCGCATTTCCCCTGCACCCCGCACTGTGTTACACTCGGGTAGACACACGGAGTTCTCTTAGGAGGTCCCGGGAGCTGCAGACATAGGACGGATCTTCCCCACACTCAGAAATCCGGAACACGGCCGAGTGGGTTAGGGAAGTTTGGGGCCACCCTCCACGCAGCTGCCTGGTGTCACAGCTGTTCCCTGGCAAGGGGATGTCCGCTAATTACTCCCCTGTAAACGGGGAGGCACTAGATGATACCTACATTTCCAGCCCTTCCACGGCCTTTCCCCGGTAGCGCACACTAGGAGAAATTCGGGAAGACACGTGGAGGGCTCCTAGGTGATACCAGACGCTTCAGACCGAAGACGGGACCTCCCCACACTCAGAATTCCGGAACGAGTCTGAATGTGTGTGGGAGGTTTGGGGCCGCCCTTCACGCAGCTGCGTGGTGTCACATGTGTTCCCATGATGGGAAATCCGCTAATTACCTCCCCTGTCCAGAGGGAGGCACTACATGCTACCTGCATTTCCAGCCCAACCCCCAAATTTCCCCGGCATCCCGCACTAGTAGACACTCTGGGAAGACACGCGGAGGGCGCCTAGATGATCCCAGTCGCTGCAGACAGATTACGGACCTCCACGCACTCAGAAATACGGAACGCGGCCGAGTGGGTCGGGGAGGTTTGGGGCCGCCCTCCACGAACCTGCCTAGTGTCACAGGTGTTCCCTGGCAGGGGAAAGTCCGCTAATTACCTCCCCTGTCCTGGGGGAGGCACTAGATGCTACCTGCGTTTCCAGAACAACCCCCGAATTTCCCCGGTAGCCCGCACAAGGAGACACTCGGGGAAGACACGCGAAAGGTTCCGAGGACGTCCCAGGCGCTGCAGACAGAGGACGGAACCTCCCCACACTCAGAATTCCGGAACGCGGCCGAATGGGTGGGAAAGATTTGGGCACGCCATCCACGCAGCTGCCTGGTTTCACAGGTTTTCCCTGTCAGGGAGATTTCCGCTAATTACCTCCCCTGTCCAGGGGGAGGCACTACATGCTACCTGTTTTCCAGCACAAAACCCGCCTTTCCCCGGCAGCCCGTACTAGGAGACACTCGGGGAAGACACGCGGAGGGCTCCTAGGAGATCCCAGGCGCAGCAGGCAGAAGACCGAACCTCCCCACACTCAGAAGTCCGAAACGCGGCCCTGTTTGTGGGGGAGGTTTGGGGCCGCACTCCACGAAGCTGCCTGGGGTCACAGGTGTTCCCTGGCAGGGGGAAGTCCGCTAATTACCCCTCCTGTCCAGGGGGAGGCACTAGATGCTACCTGCATTTCCAGCCCAACCCCCGCATTTCCCCGGCACCCCGCACTAGGATACACTCGGGGAAGACACGCGGAGGGATCCTAGGAGATCCCAGGCGCTGCAGACAGATTAAGGAACTTCCCCACACTCAGAATTCCGGAACGCGGCCGAGTGGGTGGGGGATGTTTGGGACCACCCTCCACGCAGATGCCTGGTGTCACATGTGTTCCCTGGCAGCGGGAAGTCCGCTAATTTCCTCCCCTGTCCAGGGGGAGGCACTAGATGCTACGTGCATTTCCAGCCAAACCCCCGCATTTCCCTGGCACCCCGCACTGATTTACACTCGGGTAGAAACACGGAGTTCTCTTAGGAGATCCCAGGAGCTGGAGACAGAGGACGGATCTTCCCCACACTCAGAATTCAGGAACGCGGCCGAGTGGGTTATGGAAGTTTGGGGCCACCCTCCACGCAGCTGCCTGGTGTCACAGCTGTTCCCTGGCAAGGGGATTTCTGCTAATTACTCCCCTGTAAAGGGGGAGGCACTAGATGCTACCTACATTTCCAGCCCAACCTCGGCCTTTCCCCGGTATCGCACACTAGGATACACTCGGGAATACACGTGGAGGGCTCCTAGGTGATACCAGACGCTTCAGACCGAAGACGGGACCTCCCCACACTCAGAATTCCGGAACGAGTCTGAATGTGTGTGGGAGGTTTGGGGCCGCCCTTCAGCAGCTGCGTGGTTTTACATGTGTTCCCTTGATGGGAAATCCGCTAATTACCTCCCTTGTCCAGAGGGAGGCACTACATGCTACCTGCATTTCCAGCCCAACCCCCAACTTTCCCCGGCATCCCGCACTAGTAGACACTCTGGGAAGACACGCGGAGGGCGCCTAGATGATCCCAGTCGCTGCAGACAGATTACGGACCTCCACGCACTCAGAAATACGGAACGCGGCCGAGTGGGTCGGGGAGGTTTGGGGCCGCCCTCCACGAACCTGCCTAGTGTCACAGGTGTTCCCTGGCAGGGGAAAGTCCGCTAATTACTCCCCTGTCCTGGGGGAGGCACTAGATGCTACCTGCGTTTCCAGAACAACCCCCGAATTTCCCCGGTAGCCCGCACAAGGAGACACTCGGGGAAGACACGCGAAAGGTTCCGAGGACGTCCCAGGCGCTGCAGACAGAGGACGGAACCTCCCCACACTCAGAATTCCGGAACGCGGCCGAATGGGTGGGAAAGATTTGGGCACGCCATCCACGCAGCTGCCTGGTTTCACAGGTTTTCCCTGTCAGGGAGATTTCCGCTAATTACCTCCCCTGTCCAGGGGGAGGCACTACATGCTACCTGTTTTCCAGCACAAAACCCGCCTTTCCCCGGCAGCCCGTACTAGGAGACACTCGGGGAAGACACGCGGAGGGCTCCTAGGAGATCCCAGGCGCAGCAGGCAGAAGACCGAACCTCCCCACACTCAGAAGTCCGAAACGCGGCCCTGTTTGTGGGGGAGGTTTGGGGCCGCACTCCACGAAGCTGCCTGGGGTCACAGGTGTTCCCTGGCAGGGGGAAGTCCGCTAATTACCCCTCCTGTCCAGGGGGAGGCACTAGATGCTACCTGCATTTCCAGCCCAACCCCCGCATTTCCCCGGCACCCCCGCACTAGGATACACTCGGGGAAGACACGCGGAGGGATCCTAGGAGATCCCAGGCGCTGCAGACAGATTAAGGAACTTCCCCACACTCAGAATTCCGGAACGCGGCCGAGTGGGTGGGGGATGTTTGGGACCACCCTCCACGCAGATGCCTGGTGTCACATGTGTTCCCTGGCAGCGGGAAGTCCGCTAATTTCCTCCCCTGTCCAGGGGGAGGCACTAGATGCTACGTGCATTTCCAGCCGAACCCCCGCATTTCCCTGGCACCCCGCACTGATTTACACTCGGGTAGAAACACGGAGTTCTCTTAGGAGATCCCAGGAGCTGGAGACAGAGGACGGATCTTCCCCACACTCAGAATTCAGGAACGCGGCCGAGTGGGTTATGGAAGTTTGGGGCCACCCTCCACGCAGCTGCCTGGTGTCACAGCTGTTCCCTGGCAAGGGGATTTCTGCTAATTACTCCCCTGTAAAGGGGGGAGGCACTAGATGCTACCTACATTTCCAGCCCAACCTCGGCCTTTCCCCGGTATCGCACACTAGGATACACTCGGGAATACACGTGGAGGGCTCCTAGGTGATACCAGACGCTTCAGACCGAAGACGGGACCTCCCCACACTCAGAATTCCGGAACGAGTCTGAATGTGTGTGGGAGGTTTGGGGCCGCCCTTCAGCAGCTGCGTGGTTTTACATGTGTTCCCTTGATGGGAAATCCGCTAATTACCTCCCTTGTCCAGAGGGAGGCACTACATGCTACCTGCATTTCCAGCCCAACCCCCAACTTTCCCCGGCATCCCGCATATTAGACACTCTGGGAAGACACTCGGAGGGCGCCTAGATGATCCCAGTCGCTGCAGACAGAGGACGGACCTCCACACACTCAGAAATACGGAACGAGGCCGAGTGGGTCGGGGAGGTTTGGGGCCGCCCTCCACGAACCTGCCTAGTGTCACAGGTGTTCCCTGGCAGGGGAAATTCCGCTAATTACCTCCCCTCTCCTGGGAGAGGCACTAGATGCTACCTGCGTTTCCAGAACAACCCACGAATTTCCCCGGAATCCCGCACAAGGTGACACTTGAGGAAGACACGCGAAGTGTTCCGAGGACGTCCCAGGCGCTGCAGACAGAGGACGGAACCTCCCCACACTCAGAATTCCGGAACGCGGCCGAGTGGGTGGGAAAGGTTTGGGCACGCCATCCACGCAGCTGCCTGGTGTCACTGGTGTACCCTGGCAGGGGGATTTCCGCTAATTACCTCCCCTGTCCAGGGGGAGTCACTACATGCTACCTGTTTTTCCAGCACAAAACCCGCCTTTCCCCGGCAGCCCGTACTAGGAGACAGTCGGGGAAGACACGAGGAGGGCTCCTAAGAGATCCCAGGCGCTACAGGCAGAAGACCGAACCTCCCCACACTCAGAAGTCCGGAACGCGGCCGAGTTTGTGGGGGAGGTTTGGGGCCGACCTTCACTAAGCTGCGTGGTGTCACATGTGTTCCCTTGATGAGAAATCCGCTAAATACCTCCCCTGTCCAGAGGGAGGCACTATATGCTACCTGTATTTCCAGCACAACCCCCGCATTTCCCCGGCATCCCGCACTAGGATACACTCGGGGAAGACACGCGGAGGGCTCCTAGGTGATCCCAGGCTGTGCAGACAGAGTACGGAATCTCCCCAAAATCAGAATTCCGGAACGCGGCCGAGTGGATGGGAGAGTTTTGGGGCCACTCTCCACGCAGCTGCCTGGTGTCACAGGTGTTCCCTCGCAGGGTGACTTCCGCTAATTACCTTCCCTGTTCAGGGGGAGGGACTACATGCTACCAGCTATTCCAGCACAACCCCCGCATTTTCATTGTAGCCCGAACAAGTAGACAATCCGGAAAGACACGCGGAGTGCTCCTAGAAGATCCCAGGCGCTGCAGACAGAGGACGGAACCTCCCCACACTCAGATTTCCGGAACGCGTCCGAGTGGGTAGGGGAGGTTTGAGGCCCCCCTCCAATCAGCTGCCTGGTGTCAAAGGTGTTCCATGTCAGGGGGAATTCCGCTTTTACCTCTCCTGCCCAGGGGGAGTCCCTAGATGCTACCTGAAATTCCAGGACAACACCAGGATTTCCCTGCCACCCCCACAAGTAGACACTCAGCGAATACACGCGGAGGACTCCTAGGTGATCAAAGGCGCTGCAGTCAGAGTACGGAACCTCCCAACACTCAGAATTCCGGAACGCGGCCGAGTGGGTGGGGGAGGTTTTGGGCCGCCCTCCACACAGCTGACTGGTGTCACATGTGTTCCCTTGCAGGGGAAATCCGCTAATTACCTCCACTATCCAGGGGGAGGCACTACATTCTACCTGCTTTTCCAGCCCAACGACCGTTTTTCACCGGCATCCCGCACTAGGAGAAACACGGGAAGACACGTGGAGGGCTCCTAGATAATACCAGGCGCTTCAGAAAGAAGACTTGACTTACCCACACTCAGAATTCCGGAACGAGTCCGAATGTGTGTGGGAGGTTTGGGGCCGACCTTCACGCAGCTGCGTGGTGTCACATGTGTTCCCTTGATGGGAAATCCGCTAATTACCACTCCTGTACAGAGGGAGGCACTAGATGCTACCTGCATTTCCAGCACAACCCCCGCATTTCCCCAACAGCCCGCACTAGGAGACACTCGGGGAAGTCACGTGGAGGGCTCCTAGGAGATCCCAGGCCCTGCAGACAGAGGACGGAACCTCGCCACACTCAGAATTCCGGAACGGGGTCGAGTGGGTGAGGGAGGTTTGGGGCCACCATCCACGCAGTTGCCTGGTGTCACATGTGTTCCCTGGCAGGGGGAAGTCCGCTAATTACATCTGTCCAGGGGGAGGCACTAGATGTTACCTGCATTTCTATCCCAACCCCCGCCTTTCCCCGGCAGCCCGCACTAAGAGACACTCGGGGAAGACAAGCGGATGGCTCCTAGGAGATCCCAGGTGCTGTAGAGAGAGGACGGAACCTCGCCACACTCAGAATTCCGGAACGCGGCCGAGTGGGTGGGGGAGGTTTTGGGCCGCCATCCACATAGCTGCCTGGTGTCACAGGGGTTCCCTGGCAGGGGGAATTCCGCTAATTACCTCATCTGTCCATGGGAAAGCACTAGATGCTACCTGCATTTTCTGCCTAAACCCCGCCTTTCCCCTGCAGCCCGCACTAGGAGACACTCGGGGAAAACACGCGGAGGTCTCCTAGGAGATCCCAGGCGCTGCAGACAGAAGACGGAACCTCGCCACACTCAGAATTCCGGTCCGCGGCCGAGTGTGTGTGGGACATTTGGGGCCGCCACCACGCAGCTGCCTGTTGTCACATGTGTTCCCTGGCAGGGTGAAGTCCGCTAATTACCTCATCTGTCCAGGGGGAAGCACTAGATGCTACCTGCATTTCCAGCACAATCCCCGACTTTCCACGGCAGCCCGCACTAGGAGACACTCGGGGAAGACAGGCGGAGGGCTCCTAGGATATCCCAGGTGCTGCAGACCGAGGAATAAACCTCGCCACACTCAGAATTCCAGAATGAGTGTGAATGTGTGTGGGAGGTTTGGGGCCGCACTTCACGCAGCTGCGTGCTGTCACATGTGTTCCCTCGATGGGAAAACCGCTAAATACCGCCCCTGTACAGAGGGAGGCACTACATGCTACCTGCATTTCCAGCCCAATCCCCAAATTTCCCCGGCAGCCCGCACTAGGGGACACTAGGGGAAGACACATGGATGGCTCCTAGGAAATCCCAGGCGCTGCAGAAAGTGTACGGACCTCCCCACACTCAGAATTCAGGAAGGCGGCAGAGTGGGTGGGAGAGGTTTGTGGCCGCCCTCCACACAGCTGCCTCGTGTCACAGGTGTTCCCTACAAGGGGGAGGTCCGCTAATTACCTTCCCTGTCCAGGAGGAGGCACTATATACTACCTGTATTTCCAGCACAACCCCCGCATTTCCCCGGCACCCCGCACTAGGATACACTCGGGGAAGACACGTGGAGGGATCCTAGGAGATCCCAGGCACTGCAGACAGAGTACGGAATCTCCCCACACTCAGAAATCTGGAACGCTTCCAAGTTGGTGGGAGAGGTTTGGGGCCGCCCTCCACACAGATGCCTGGTGTCACATGTGTTCCCTGGCAGGGGGAATTCCGCTAATTACCTCCCCTGTCCAGGGGGAGGCACTAGATGCTACCTGCATTTCCAGCCCATCCTCCGCCTTTCCCCGGCATCCCGCACTAGGAGACACTCGGGGAAGACACCCGGAGGGCTACTTGGAGATCCTAGATTCTGCAGACAGAGTACGGAATCTCCCCACACTCAGAAATCTGGAACGCTTCCAAGTTGGTGGGAGAGGTTTGGGGCCGCCTTCCACGCAGTTTCCTGGTGTCACATGTGTTCCCTTGCAGGGTGAATCCGCTAATTACCTCCAATATCCAGGGGGAGGCACTACATGCTTCCTGCTTTTCCAGTCCAACGACCGTTTTTCACCGGCAGCCCGCACTAGGAGACACTCGGGAAGACACGTGGAGGGCCCCTAGGTGATACCAGGTGCTTCAGACCGAAGACTTGACTTCCCCACACTCAGAATTCCGGAACGAGTCTGAATGTGTGTGGGAGGTTTGGGGCCGCACTTCACGCAGATGCGTGGTGTCACATGTGTTCCCTCGATGGGAAAATAGCTAATTACCGCCCCTGTACAGAGGGAGGCACTACATGCTACCTGCATTTCCAGCCCAATCCCCAAATTTCCCCGGCAGCCCGCACTAGGAGACACTAGGGTAAGACACATGGAGGGCTGCTAGGATATCCTAGGCGCTGCAGAAAGTGTACGGACCTCCCCACACTCAGAATTCAGGAACGCGGCAGAGTGGGTGGGAGAGGTTTGTGGCCGCCCTCCACGCAGCTGCCTCGTGTCACAGGTGTTCCCTACAAGGGGGAGGTCCGCTAATTACCTCCCCTGTCCAGGGGGAGGCACTACATTCTACCTGCATTTCCAGCCAAACCCCCAAATTTCCCCGGCATCCCGCACTAGGAGACACTCGGGAAGACACGTGGAGGGCTCCTAGGTGGTACCAGGCGCTTTAGACCGAAGACGGGACCTCCCCACACTCAGAATTCCAGAACAAGCCCGAGTGGGTGTGGGAGGTATGGGGACACCCGCCACGAAGTTGCCTCTTGTCACAGGTGTTCCCTGCCAGGGTGACTTCCGCTAATTACCTTCCCTGTTCAGGGGGAGGCACTACATGCTACCAGCTATACCAGCACAACCCCCGCATTTTCATTGTAGCCCGCACAAGTAGACACTCCGGGAAGACACGCGGAGTGCTCCTAGAAGATCCCAGGCGCTGCAGACAGAGGACGGAACCTCCAAACGCTCAGAATTCCGGAACGCGTCCGAGTGGGTGGGGGAGGTTTGGGGCCGCCTTCCACGCAAATGCCTGGTGTCACAGGTGTTCCCTTGCCGGGGGAATTCCGCTAATTACCTCATTTGTCCAGGGGGAGGCACTAGATGTTACCTGCATTTTCAGCCCAACCACCGTCTTTCCCAGGCAGCCTGCAATAGGAGACACTCGGGGAAGAAACGCGGTGGACTCCTAAGAGATCCCAGGCGCTGCAGACAGAGGACGGAACCTCGCCACACTGATAATTCCGGAACGGGCTCGAGTGGGTGTGGGAATTTTGGGGCCGCCATCCACGCAGTTGCCTGGTGTCACATGTGTTCCCTGGCATGAGGAAGTCCGCTAATTACCTCATCTGTCCAGGGGGAGGCACTAGATGCTACCTGCATTTCCAGCCCAACAACCGACTTTCCCCGGCAGCCCGCTCTAGGATACACTCGGGGAAGATAGGCGGAGGGCTCCTAGGAGTTCCCAGGCGATGCAGAACGAGGAAGGAACCTCGCCACACTCAGAATTCCGAAACGCGGCCGAGTGGTTGGGGGAGGTTTTGGGCCGCCATCCAAACAGCTGCCTGGTGTCAAAGGTGTTCCATGTCAGGGGGAATTCCGCTTTTACCTCTCCTGCCCAGGGGGAGTCCCTAGATGCTACCTGAAATTCCAGGACAACACCAGGATTTCCCTGCCACCCCCACAAGTAGACACTCGGCGAATACACGCGGAGGGCTCCTAGGTGATCAAAGGCGCTGCAGTCAGAGTACGGAACCTCCCAACACTCAGAATTCCGGAACGCGGCCAAGTGGGTGGGGGAGGTTTTGGGCCGCCCTGCACACAGCTGACTGGTGTCACATGTGTTCCCTTGCAGGGGAAATCCGCTAATTACCTCCACTATCCAGGGGGAGGCACTACATGCTACCTGCTTTTCCAGCCCAACCGTTTTTCACCGGCATCCCGCACTAGGAGACACTCGGGAAGAGACGTGGTGGGCTCCTAGATAATACCAGGTGCTTCAGACCGAAGACTTGACTTCCCCACACTCAGAATTCCGGAACAAGTCCGAATGTGTGTGGGAGGTTTGGGGCCACCCTTCACGCAGCTGCCTGTTGTCACAGGTGTTCCCTGGCAGGGGGAAGTCCGCTTATTACCTCATCTGTCCAGGGGGAGGCACTAGATGCTACCTGCATTTCTAGCCTATTCCCCGTGTTTTCCCGGCAGCCCGCACTAGGAGACACTCCTGGAAGACACGCGGAAGGCTCCTAGGAGATCCCAGGCGCTGCAGACAGAGGACGGAACCTCCCCACACTCAGAATTCCGGAACACGGTCGAGTGGGTGGGGAGGTTTGGGGCCGCTTCCACGCAGTTGCCTGGTGTCACAGGTGTTCCCTTGCAGGGGGAATTCCGCTAATTACCTCATTTGTCCAGGGGGAGGCACTAGATGCTACCTACATTTCCAGCCAAACCACCATCTTTCCCAGGCAGCCTGCAATAGGAGACACTCGGGGAAGAATCGCGGTGGACTCCTAAGAGATCCCAGGCGCTGCAGACAGAGGACGGAACCTCGCCACACTGATAATTCCGGAACGGGCTCGAGTGGGTGTGGGAATTTTGGGGCTGACATCCACGCAGTTGCCTGGTGTCACATGTGTTCCCTGGCATGTGGAAGTCCGCTAATTACCTCATCTGTCCAGGGGGAGGCACTAGATGCTACCTGCATTTCCAGCCCAACCCCCGACTTTCCCTGGCAGCCCGCTCTAGGATACACTCGGGGAAGATAGGCGGAGGGCTCCTAGGTGTTCCCAGGCGCTGCAGAACGAGGAAGGAACCTCCCCACACTCAGAATTCGGGAACGCGGCCGAGTGGTTGGGGAGGATTTGGGCCGCCATCCACACAGCTGTCTGGTGTCACAGGTGTTCCCTGGCAGGGGGAAGTTCCCTTATTACCTCATCTGTCCAGGTGGAGGCCCTAGATGCTACCTGCATTTCTAGCTTATCCCCCGCGTTTTCCCGGCAACCCACACTAGGAGACACTCGTGGAAGACACGCGGAAGGCTCCTAAGAGATCCCAGGCGCTGCAGACAGAGGACGGAATCTCGCCACACTCAGAATTCCAGAACGCGGCCGAGTGTGTGGGTGAGTTTTGGGGCCGCCCTCCACGCAGCTGCCTGGTGTCACAGTTTTTCCCTGGCATGGGGAAGTCCGCTAATTACCTCATGTGTCCAGGGGGAGGCACTAGATGCTACCTACATTTCCAGGCCTACCCCCGCCTTTACCCGGCAGCCCGCACTAGGAGACACTCAGGGGAGACACTGGGAGGGCTCCTAGGAGATTCCAGGCGCTGCAGACAGAGGACGGAACCTCGCCACACTCAGAAATACGGAACGCGCCCGAGTGGGTGGGGGAGGTTTGTGGCCGCCCCCCACGCAGCTGCCTGATGTCACAGGTGTTCCCTGGCAGGGGGAAAGCCGCTAATTACCTCATCTGTCCAGGGGGAGGCACTAGATGCTACCTGCATTTCCAGCCCAACCCCCGTCTTTCCCCGGCAGCACGCTCTAGGATACACTCGGGGAAGACAGGCGGAGGGCTCCTAGGAGATCCCAGGTGCTGCAGACCTAGGACGGAACCTCGCCACACTCAGAATTCTGGAATGCGGCCGAGTGGGTGGGAAGTTTGGGGCCGACCTCCACGCAGCTGCCTGGTGTCACAGGTGTTCCCTGGCAGGGGGAAGTCCGCTAATTACCTCATCTGTCCAGGGGGAGGCTCTAGATGCTACCTGCATTTTCAGCACAACCCCCGCCTTTCCCCGGCAGCCCGCACTAAGAGACACTCGGGGAAGACACGCTGAGGACTCCTAGGAGATCCCAGGCGCTGCAGATAGAGGACGGAACCTCGCCACACTCAGAATTCTGGAACGCGGCCGAGTGGGTGGGGAAGTTTGGGGCCGACCTCCAAGCAGCTGTCTGGTGTCACAGGTGTTCCCTGGCAGTGGTAAGTCCGCTAATTACGTCATCTTTCCAGGGGAAGCACTAGATGCTACCTGAATTTCCAGCCCAACCTCCGCCTTTCCCCGGCATCCCGCACTAGGAGACACTCGGGGAAGACACCCGGAGGGCTACTAGGAGATCCTAGGTTCTGCAGACATAGTACGGAATCTCCCCACACTCAGAATTCTGGAACGCGGCCAAGTTGGTGGGAGAGGTCTAGGGCCGCCCTCCACGCAGCTGCCTGGTGTCACATGTGTTCCCTTGCAGGGTAAATCCGCTAATTACCTCCAATATCCAGGGGGAGGCACTACATGCTTCCTGCTTTTCCAGTCCAACGACCGTTTTTCACCGGCAGCCCGCACTAGGAGACACTCGGGAAGACACGTGGAGGGCTCCTAGGTGATACCAGGCGCTTCAGACCGAAGACTTGACTTCCCCACACTCAGAATTCCGGAACGAGTCTGAATGTGTATGGGAGGTTTGGGGCCGCACTTCACGCAGCTCCGTGGTGTCACATTTGTTCCCTCGATGGGAAAACCGCTAATTACCGCCCCTGTACAGAGGGAGGCACTACATGGTACCTGCATTTCCAGCCCAATCCCCAAATTTCCCCGGCAGCCCGCACTAGGAGACACTAGGGGAAGACACATGGAGGGCTCCTAGGAAATCCCAGGCGCTGCAGAAAGTGTACGGACCTCCCCACACTCAGAAATCAGGAACGCGGCAGAGTGGTTGGGAGAGGTTTGTGGCCGCCCTCCACGCACCTGCCTCGTGTCACAGGTGTTCCCTACAAGGGGGAGTTCCGCTAATTACCTCCCCTGTCCAGTGGGAGGCACTATATACTACCTGTATTTCCAGCACAACCCTCGCATTTCCCCGGCACCCCGCACTAGGAGACACTCGGGGAAGTAACGCGGAGGGATCCTAGGAGATCCCAGGCACTGCAGACAGAGTACGGAACTTCCCCACTCTCAGAATTCCGGAACGCTGCCGAGTGGGTGGGGGATGTTTGGGACCACCCTGTACACAGCTGCCTGGTGTCACAGGTGTTTCCTGGCAGGGTGAATTCCGCTAATTTCCTCCCCTGTCCAGGGGGAGACACTACATGTTACCTTCATTTCCAGCACAACCCCCGTATTTCCGGGGAGCCCGCAATAGGAGACACTCGGGGAAGTAACGCGGAGGGCTCCTAGAAGATCCCACTTTCTGCAGACAGTGTACGGACCTCCCCACACTCAAAATTCCGGAACACGGCCGAGTGGGTTTGGGAGATTTGGGGCCACCCTCCACGAAGCTGCCTGGTATCACATGTGTTCCCTGGGAGGGGGAAGCCGCTAATTACCTCCCCAGTTCAGGGGGAGGCACTAGATGCTACCTGCATTTCCAGCCCAAGCCCCGCATTTCCCCGGCACCCCGCAAAAAGGTATACTGTGGAAGACACGCGGAGGGCTCCTAGGAGATCCCAGGCACTGCAGACAGAGGACGAAACCTCCCCACACTCAGAATTCCGGAACGTGGCCGATTGGGTGGGAAATGTTTGGGCCCGGATTCCACGCAGGTGCCTGGTGTCACAGGTGTCCCCTGGCAGGGGAAATCCGCTAATAACCTCCCCGGTCCTGAGGGAGGCACTACATTCTACCTGCATTTCCAGCCAAACCCCCAAATTTCCCCGGCATCCCGCACTAGGAGACACTCGGGAAGACACGTGGAGGGCTCCTAGGTGGTACCAGGCGCTTTAGACCGAAGACGGGACCTCCCCACACTCAGAATTCCAGAACAAGCCCGAGTGGGTGGGGGAGGTTTGGGGCCGCCCTCCAATCAGCTGCCTGATGTCAAAGGTGTTCCATGTCAGGGGGAATTCCGCTTTTACCTCTCCTGCCCAGGGGGAGTCCCTAGATGCTACCTGAAATTCCAGGACAACACCAGGATTTCCCTGCCACCCCCACAAGTAGACACTCGGCGAATACACGCGGAGGGCTCCTAGGTGATCAAAGGCGCTGCAGTCAGATTACGGAACCTCCCAACAATCAGAATTCCGGAACGCGGCCGAGTGGATGGGGGAGGTTTTGGGCCGCCCTCCACACAGCTGACTGGTGTCACATGTGTTCCCTTGCAGGGTAAATCCGCTAATTACCTCCACTATCCAGGGGGAGGCACTACATGCTACCTGCTTTTCCAGCCCAACGACCGTTTTTCACCGGCATCCCGCACTAGGAGACACTCGGGAAGAGACGTGGTGGGCTCCTAGATAATACCAGGCGCTTCAGACCGAAGACTTGACTTCCCCACACTCAGAATTCCGGAACGAGTCCGAATGTGTGTGGGAGGTATGGGGACGCCCTTCACGCAGCTGCGTGGTGTCACATGTGTTCCCTTGATGGGAAATCCGCTAATTACCTCCCCAGTACAGAGGCAGGCACTACATGCTACCTGCATTTCCAGCCCTATCCCCAAATTTCCCCGGCAGCCCGCACTAGGAGACACTAGGGGAAGACACATTGAGGGCTCCTAGGAAATGCCAGGCGCTGCAGAAACTGTATGGACCTCCCCACACTCAGAATTCAGGAACGAGGCAGAGTAGGTGGGAGCGCTTTGTGGCCGCCTTCCACGCAGCTGCCTCGTGTCACAGGTGTTCCCTACAAGGGGGAAGTCCGCTAATTACCTCCCCTGTCCAGGGGGAGGCACTATATACTACCTGTATTTCCAGCCCAACCCCCGCATTTCCCCGGCACACCACAGTAGGATACACTCGGGGAAGTAACGCGGAGGGATCCTAGGAGATCCCAGGCGCTGAATACAGAGAACGGAACCTCGCAACACTCAGAATTCTGAAACGCGTCCTAGTGTGTGGGGGAGGTTTGGGGCAGCCCTCCACGCAGCTGCCTGGTGTCACAGGTGTTCCCTGGCAGGGGGAAGTCCGCTTATTACCTCATCTGTCCAGGGGGAGGCACTAGATGCTACCTGCATTTCTAGCCTATCCCCCGCGTTTTCCCGGCAGCCCGCACTAGGAGAAACTCTTGGAAGACACGCGGAATGCTCCTAGGAGATCCCAGGCGCTGCAGACAGAGGACGGAACCTCCCCACACTCAGAATTCCGGAACACGGTCGAGTGGGTGGGGGAGGTTTGGGGCCGCCTTCCACGCAAATGCCTGGTGTCACAGGTGTTCCCTGGCAGGGGGAATTCCGCTAATTACCTCATCTGTCCAGGGGGAGGCACTAGATGCTATCTACATTTCCAGCCCAACCACCTTCTTTCCCAGGCCGCCTGCAATAAGAGACACTCGGGGAAGAATCGCGGTGGACTCCTAAGAGATCCCAGGCGCTGCATACAGAGGACGGAACCTCGCCACACTGATAATTCCGGAACGGGGTCGAGTGGGTGTGGGAATTTTGGGGCTGACATCCACGCAGTTGCCTGGTGTCACATGTGTTCCCTGGCATGACGAAGTCCGCTAATTACCTCATCTGTCCAGGGGGAGGCACTAGATGCTACCTGCATTTCCAGCCCAACCCCCGACTTTCCCCGGCAGCCCGCTCTAGGATACACTCGGGGAAGACAGGCGGAGGGCTCCTAGGTGTTCCCAGGCGCTGCAGAACGAGGACGGAACCTCGCCACACTCAGAATTCCGGAACGCGGCCGAGTGGTTGGGGGAAGTTTTGGGCCGCCATCCATACAGCTGTCTGGTGTCACAGGTGTTCCCTGGCAGGGGGAAGTTCCCTTATTACCTCATCTATCCAGGTGGAGGCCCTAGATGCTACCTGCATTTCTAGCTTATCCCCCGCGTTTTCCCGGCAACCCGCACTAGGAGACACTCGTGGAAGACACGCGGAAGGCTCCTAAGAGATCCCAGGCGCTGCAGACAGAGGACGGAATCTCGCCACACTCAGAATTCCGGAACGCGGCCGAGTGTGTGGGTGAGTTTTGGGGCCGCCCTCCACGCAGCTGCCTGGTGTCACAGTTTTCCCTGGCATGGGGAAGTCCGCTAATTACCTCATGTGTCCAGGGGGAGGCACTAGATGCTACCTACATTTCCAGGCCTACCCCCGCCTTTACCCGGCAGCCCGCACTAGGAGACACTCAGGGGAGACACTGGGAGGGCTCCTAGGAGATTCCAGGCGCTGCAGACAGAGAACGGAACCTCGCCACACTCAGAAATACGGAACGCGCCCGAGTGGGTGGGGGAGGTTTGTGGCCGCCCCCCACGCAGCTGCCTGATGTCACAGGTGTTCCCTGGCAGGGGGAAGGCCGCTAATTACCTCATCTGTCCAGGGGGAGGCACTAGATGCTACCTGCATTTCCAGCCCAACCCCCGTCTTTCCCCGGCAGCACGCTCTAGGATACACTCGGGGAAGACAGGCGGAGGGCTCCTAGGAGATCCCAGGTGCTGCAGACCTAGGACGGAACCTCGCCACACTCAGAATTCTGGAATGCGGCCGAGTGGGTGGGGAAGTTTGGGGCCGACCTCCACGCAGCTGCCTGGTGTCACAGGTGTTCCCTGGCAGGGGGAAGTCCGCTAATTACCTCATCTGTCCAGGGGGAGGCTCTAGATGCTACCTGCATTTTCAGCACAACCCCCGCCTTTCCCCGGCAGCCCGCACTAAGAGACACTCGGGGAAGACACGCTGAGGACTCCTAGGAGATCCCAGGCGCTGCAGATAGAGGACGGAACCTCGCCACACTCAGAATTCTGGAACGCGGCCGAGTGGGTGGGGAAGTTTGGGGCCGACCTCCAAGCAGCTGTCTGGTGTCACAGGTGTTCCCTGGCAGTGGTAAGTCCGCTAATTACGTCATCTTTCCAGGGGAAGCACTAGATGCTACCTGAATTTCCAGCCCAACCTCCGCCTTTCCCCGGCATCCCGCACTAGGAGACACTCGGGGAAGACACCCGGAGGGCTACTAGGAGATCCTAGGTTCTGCAGACATAGTACGGAATCTCCCCACACTCAGAATTCCGGAACGCGGCCAAGTTGGTGGGAGAGGTCTAGGGCCGCCCTCCACGCAGCTGCCTGGTGTCACATGTGTTCCCTTGCAGGGTAAATCCGCTAATTACCTCCAATATCCAGGGGGAGGCACTACATGCTTCCTGCTTTTCCAGTCCAACGACCGTTTTTCACCGGCAGCCCGCACTAGGAGACACTCGGGAAGACACGTGGAGGGCTCCTAGGTGATACCAGGCGCTTCAGACCGAAGACTTGACTTCCCCACACTCAGAATTCCGGAACGAGTCTGAATGTGTATGGGAGGTTTGGGGCCGCACTTCACGCAGCTGCGTGGTGTCACATGTGTTCCCTCGATGGGAAAACCGCTAATTACCGCCCCTGTACAGAGGGAGGCACTACATGGTACCTGCATTTCCAGCCCAATCCCCAAATTTCCCCGGCAGCCCGCACTAGGAGACACTAGGGGAAGACACATGGAGGGCTCCTAGGAAATCCCAGGCGCTGCAGAAAGTGTACGGACCTCCCCACACTCAGAAATCAGGAACGCGGCAGAGTGGTTGGGAGAGGTTTGTGGCCGCCCTCCACGCAGCTGCCTCGTGTCACAGGTGTTCCCTACAAGGGGGAGTTCCGCTAATTACCTCCCCTGTCCAGGGGTAGGCACTATATACTACCTGTATTTCCAGCACAACCCTCGCATTTCCCCGGCACCCCGCACTAGGAGACACTCGGGGAAGTAACGCGGAGGGATCCTAGGAGATCCCAGGCACTGCAGACAGAGTACGGAACTTCCCCACTCTCAGAATTCCGGAACGCTGCCGAGTGGGTGGGGGATGTTTGGGACCACCCTGTACACAGCTGCCTGGTGTCACAGGTGTTTCCTGGCAGGGTGAATTCCGCTAATTTCCTCCCCTGTCCAGGGGGAGACACTACATGTTACCTTCATTTCCAGCACAACCCCCGTATTTCCGGGGAGCCCGCAATAGGAGACACTCGGGGAAGTAACGCGGAGGGCTCCTAGAAGATCCCACTTTCTGCAGACAGTGTACGGACCTCCCCACACTCAAAATTCCGGAACACGGCCGAGTGGGTTTGGGAGATTTGGGGCCACCCTCCACGAAGCTGCCTGGTATCACATGTGTTCCCTGGGAGGGGGAAGCCGCTAATTACCTCCCCAGTTCAGGGGGAGGCACTAGATGCTACCTGCATTTCCAGCCCAAGCCCCGCATTTCCCCGGCACCCCGCAAAAAGGTATACTGTGGAAGACACGCGGAGGGCTCCTAGGAGATCCCAGGCACTGCAGACAGAGGACGAAACCTCCCCACACTCAGAATTCCGGAACGTGGCCGATTGGGTGGGAAATGTTTGGGCCCGGATTCCACGCAGGTGCCTGGTGTCACAGGTGTCCCCTGGCAGGGGAAATCCGCTAATAACCTCCCCGGTCCTGAGGGAGGCACTACATTCTACCTGCATTTCCAGCCAAACCCCCAAATTTCCCCGGCATCCCGCACTAGGAGACACTCGGGAAGACACGTGGAGGGCTCCTAGGTGGTACCAGGCGCTTTAGACCGAAGACGGGACCTCCCCACACTCAGAATTCCAGAACAAGCCCGAGTGGGTGTGGGAGGTATGGGGCCACCCGCCACGCAGTTGCCTCTTGTCACAAGTGTTCGCTGGCAGGGTGACTTCCGCTAATTACCTTCCCTGTTCAGGGGGAGGCACTACATGCTACCAGCTATTCCAGCACAACCCCCGCATTTTCATTGTAGCCCGCACAAGTAGACACTCCGGGAAGACATGCGGAGTGCTCCTAGAAGATCCCAGGCGCTGCAGACAGAGGACGGAACCTCCCGACACTCAGATTTCCGGAACGCGTCCGAGTGGGTGGGGGAGGTTTGGGGCCGCCCTCCAATCAGCTGCCTGATGTCAAAGGTGTTCCATGTCAGGGGGAATTCCGCTTTTACCTCTCCTGCCCAGGGGGAGTCCCTAGATGCTACCTGAAATTCCAGGACAACACCAGGATTTCCCTGCCACCCCCACAAGTAGACACTCGGCGAATACACGCGGAGGGCTCCTAGGTGATCAAAGGCGCTGCAGTCAGAGTACGGAACCTCCCAACAATCAGAATTCCGGAACGCGGCCGAGTGGATGGGGGAGGTTTTGGGCCGCCCTCCACACAGCTG
Organism: Camelus ferus; assembly: GCF_009834535.1. Taxonomy (NCBI): domain Eukaryota; kingdom Metazoa; phylum Chordata; class Mammalia; order Artiodactyla; family Camelidae; genus Camelus; species Camelus ferus. The sequence goes on from NC_045703.1 coordinate 75,264,175, forward strand.
ACTGGTGTCACATGTGTTCCCTTGCAGGGTAAATCCGCTAATTACCTCCACTATCCAGGGGGAGGCACTACATGCTACCTGCTTTTCCAGCCCAACGACCGTTTTTCACCGGCATCCCGCACTAGGAGACACTCGGGAAGAGACGTGGTGGGCTCCTAGATAATACCAGGCGCTTCAGACCGAAGACTTGACTTCCCCACACTCAGAATTCCGGAACGAGTCCGAATGTGTGTGGGAGGTATGGGGACGCCCTTCACGCAGCTGCGTGGTGTCACATGTGTTCCCTTGATGGGAAATCCGCTAAATACCTCCCCAGTACAGAGGCAGGCACTACATGCTACCTGCATTTCCAGCCCTATCCCCAAATTTCCCCGGCAGCCCGCACTAGGAGACACTAGGGGAAGACACATTGAGGGCTCCTAGGAAATGCCAGGCGCTGCAGAAACTGTAAGGACCTCCCCACACTCAGAATTCAGGAACGAGGCAGAGTAGGTGGGAGCGCGTTGTGGCCGCCTTCCACGCAGCTGCCTCGTGTCACAGGTGTTCCCTACAAGGGGGAAGTCCGCTAATTACCTCCCCTGTCCAGGGGGAGGCACTATATACTACCTGTATTTCCAGCCCAACCCCCGCATTTCCCCGGCACACCACAGTAGGATACACTCGGGGAAGTAACGCGGAGGGATCCTAGGAGATCCCAGGCGCTGAATACAGAGAACGGAACCTCGCAACACTCAGAATTCTGGAACGCGTCCTAGTGTGTGGGGGAGGTTTGGGGCAGCCCTCCACGCAGCTGCCTGGTGTCACAGGTGTTCCCTGGCAGGGGGAAGTCCGCTTATTACCTCATCTGTCCAGGGGGAGGCACTAGATGCTACCTGCATTTCTAGCCTATCCCCCGCGTTTTCCCGGCAGCCCGCACTAGGAGAAACTCTTGGAAGACACGCGGAATGCTCCTAGGAGATCCCAGGCGCTGCAGACAGAGGACGGAACCTCCCCACACTCAGAATTCCGGAACACGGTCGAGTGGGTGGGGGAGGTTTGGGGCCGCCTTCCACGCAAATGCCTGGTGTCACAGGTGTTCCCTGGCAGGGGGAATTCCGCTAATTACCTCATCTGTCCAGGGGGAGGCACTAGATGCTATCTACATTTCCAGCCCAACCACCTTCTTTCCCAGGCCGCCTGCAATAAGAGACACTCGGGGAAGAATCGCGGTGGACTCCTAAGAGATCCCAGGCGCTGCAGACAGAGGACGGAACCTCGCCACACTGATAATTCCGGAACGGGGTCGAGTGGGTGTGGGAATTTTGGGGCTGACATCCACGCAGTTGCCTGGTGTCACATGTGTTCCCTGGCATGACGAAGTCCGCTAATTACCTCATCTGTCCAGGGGGAGGCACTAGATGCTACCTGCATTTCCAGCCCAACCCCCGACTTTCCCCGGCAGCCCGCTCTAGGATACACTCGGGGAAGACAGGCGGAGGGCTCCTAGGTGTTCCCAGGCGCTGCAGAACGAGGACGGAACCTCGCCACACTCAGAATTCCGGAACGCGGCCGAGTGGTTGGGGGAAGTTTTGGGCCGCCATCCATACAGCTGTCTGGTGTCACAGGTGTTCCCTGGCAGGGGGAAGTTCCCTTATTACCTCATCTATCCAGGTGGAGGCCCTAGATGCTACCTGCATTTCTAGCTTATCCCCCGCGTTTTCCCGGCAACCCGCACTAGGAGACACTCGTGGAAGACACGCGGAAGGCTCCTAAGAGATCCCAGGCGCTGCAGACAGAGGACGGAATCTCGCCACACTCAGAATTCCGGAACGCGGCCGAGTGTGTGGGTGAGTTTTGGGGCCGCCCTCCACGCAGCTGCCTGGTGTCACAGTTTTCCCTGGCATGGGGAAGTCCGCTAATTACCTCATGTGTCCAGGGGGAGGCACTAGATGCTACCTACATTTCCAGGCCTACCCCCGCCTTTACCCGGCAGCCCGCACTAGGAGACACTCAGGGGAGACACTGGGAGGGCTCCTAGGAGATTCCAGGCGCTGCAGACAGAGGACGGAACCTCGCCACACTCAGAAATACGGAACGCGCCCGAGTGGGTGGGGGAGGTTTGTGGCCGCCCCCCACGCAGCTGCCTGATGTCACAGGTGTTCCCTGGCAGGGGGAAGGCCGCTAATTACCTCATCTGTCCAGGGGGAGGCACTAGATGCTACCTGCATTTCCAGCCCAACCCCCGTCTTTCCCCGGCAGCACGCTCTAGGATACACTCGGGGAAGACAGGCGGAGGGCTCCTAGGAGATCCCAGGTGCTGCAGACCTAGGACGGAACCTCGCCACACTCAGAATTCTGGAATGCGGCCGAGTGGGTGGGGAAGTTTGGGGCCGACCTCCACGCAGCTGCCTGGTGTCACAGGTGTTCCCTGGCAGGGGGAAGTCCGCTAATTACCTCATTGTCCAGGGGGAGGCTCTAGATACTACCTGCATTTTCAGCACAACCCCCGCCTTTCCCCGGCAGCCCGCACTAAGAGACACTCGGGGAAGACACGCTGAGGACTCCTAGGAGATCCCAGGCGCTGCAGATAGAGGACGGAACCTCGCCACACTCAGAATTCTGGAACGCGGCCGAGTGGGTGGGGAAGTTTGGGGCCGACCTCCAAGCAGCTGTCTGGTGTCACAGGTGTTCCCTGGCAGTGGTAAGTCCGCTAATTACGTCATCTTTCCAGGGGAAGCACTAGATGCTACCTGAATTTCCAGCCCAACCTCCGCCTTTCCCCGGCATCCCGCACTAGGAGACACTCGGGGAAGACACCCGGAAGGCTACTAGGAGATCCTAGGTTCTGCAGACATAGTACGGAATCTCCCCACACTCAGAATTCCGGAACGCGGCCAAGTTGGTGGGAGAGGTCTAGGGCCGCCCTCCACGCAGATGCCTGGTGTCACATGTGTTCCCTTGCAGGGTAAATCCGCTAATTACCTCCAATATCCAGGGGGAGGCACTACATGCTTCCTGCTTTTCCAGTCCAACGACCGTTTTTCACCGGCAGCCCGCACTAGGAGACACTCGGGAAGACACGTGGAGGGCTCCTAGGTGATACCAGGCGCTTCAGACCGAAGACTTGACTTCCCCACACTCAGAATTCCGGAACGAGTCCGAATGTGTGTGGGAGGTTTGGGGCCGCCCTTCACGCAGCTGCGTGGTGTCACATGTGTTCCCTTGATGGGAAATCCGCTAATTACCGCCCCTGTACATAGGGAGGCACTACATGCTACCTCCATTTCCAGCCCAATCCCCAAATTTCCCCGGCAGCCCACACTAGGATACTCTAGGGGAAGACACATTGAGGGCGCCTAGGAAATCCCAGGTGATGCAGAAAGTGTACGGACCTCCCCACACTCAGAATTCAGGAACGAGGCAGAGTGGGTGGGAGAGGTTTGTGGCCGCCCTCCACGCAGCTGCCTCGTGTCACAGGTGTTCCCTGGCAGGGGGAATTCCGCTAATTACCTCATCTGTCCAGGGGGAGGCACTAGATGCTACCTACATTTCCAGCCCTCCCACCAACTTTCCCAGGCAGCCTGCAATAGGAGACACTCGGGGAAGAAACCCGGTGGACTCCTAGGAGATACCAGGCGATGCAGACAGAGGACGGAACCTCGCCACTCTAATAATTCCGGAACGGGTTCGAGTGGGTGTGGGAATTTTGGGGCCGCAATCCACGCAGTTGCCTGGTGTCACATGTGTTCCCTGGCATGAGGAAGTCCGCTAATTACCTCATCTGTCCAGGGGGAGGCACTAGATGCTACCTGCATTTCCAGCGCAACCCCCGACTTTCCCTGGCAGCCCGCACTAGGAGACACTCGGGAAGACACGTGGAGGGCCCCTAGGTGATACCAGGTGCTTCAGACCGAAGACTTGACTTCCCCAAACTCAGAATTCCGGAACGAGTCTGAATGTGTGTGGGAGGTTTGGGGCCGCACTTCACGCAGCTGCGTGGTGTCACATGTGTTCCCTCGATGGGAAAACCGCTAATTACCGCCCCTGTACAGAGGGAGGCACTACATGGTACCTGCATTTCCAGCCCAATCCCCAAATTTCCCCGGCAGCCCGCACTAGGAGACACTAGGGGAAGACACGTGGAGGGCTGCTAGGAAAACCCAGGCGCTGCAGAAAGTGTACGGACCTCCCCACACTCAGAATTCTGGAACGCGGCAGAGTGGGTGGGAGTGGTTTGTGGCCGCCCTCCACGCAGCTGCCTCGTGTCACAGGTGTTCCCTACAAGGGGGAGGTCCGCTAAATACCTCCCCTGTCCAGGGGGAGGCACTATATACTACCTGTATTTCCAGCACAACCCTCGCATTTCCCCGGCACCCCGCACTAGGATACACTCGGGGAAGACACGCGGGGGGATCCTAGGAGATCCCAGGCGCTGCAGACAGAGTACGGAACTTCCCCACTCTCAGAATTCCGGAACGCGGCCGAGTGGGTGGGGGATGTTTGGGACCACCCTGTACGCAGCTGCCTGGTTTCACAGGTGTTTCCTGGCAGGGTGAATTCCGCTAATTTCCTCCCCTGTCCAGGGGGAGACACTACATGTTACCTTCTTTTCCAGCACAACCCCCGTATTTCCGGGCAGCCCGCAATATGAGACACTCGGGGAAGGAACGCGGAGGGCTCCTAGAGGATCCCACTTTCTGCAGACAGTGTAAGGACCTCCCCACACTCAAAATTCTGGAACACGGCCGAGTGGGTGTGGGAGATTTGGGGCCACCCTCCACGAAGCTGCCTGGTATCACATGTGTTCCCTGGCAGGGGGAAGCCGTTAATTACCTAACCTGTCCAGTGGGAGGCACTAGATGCTACCTGCATTTCCAGCCCAAGCCCCGCATTTCCCCGGCACCCCGCAAAAAGTACACTGTGGAAGACACGCGGAGGGCTCCTAGGAGATCCCAAGCACTGCAGACAGAGGACGAAACCTCCCCAAACTCAGAATTCCGGAACGTGGCCGATTGGATGGGAAATATTTGGGCCCGGATTCCACGCAGCTGCCTGGTGTCACAGGTGTTCCCTGGCAGGGGAAATCCGCTAATAACCTCCCTGGTCCTGAGGGAGGCACTACATTCTACCTGCATTTCCAGCCAAACCCCCAAATTTCCCCGGCATCCCACACTAGGAGACACTCGGGAAGACACGTGGAGGGCTCCTAGGTGGTACCAGGCGCTTTAGACCGAAGACGGGACCTCCCCACACTCAGAATTCCAGAACAAGCCCGAGTGGGTGTGGGAGGTATGGGGCCACCCGCCACGCAGTTGCCTCTTGTCACAGGTGTTCGCTGGCAGGGTGACTTCCGCTAATTACCTTCCCTGTTCAGGGGGAGGCACTACATGCTACCAGCTATTCCAGCACAAACCCCGCATTTTCATTGTAGCCCGCACAAGTAGACACTCCGGGAAGACACGCGGAGTGCTCCTAGAAGATCCCAGGCGCTGCAGACAGAGGACGGAACCACCCCACGCTCAGATTTCCGGAACGCGTCCGAGTGGGTGGGGGAGGTTTTGGGCTTTCCTCCACACAGCTGACTGGTGTCACATGTGTTCCCTTGCAGGGGAAATCCGCTAATCACCTCCACTATCCAGGGGGAGGCACTACATGCTAACTGCTTTTCCAGCCCAACGACCGTTTTTCACCGGCATCCCACAATAGGAGACACTCGGGAAGACACGTGGTGGGCTCCTAGATAATACCAGGCGCTTCATACCGAAGACTTGACTTCCCCACACTCAGAATTCCGGAACGAGTCCGAATGTGTATGGGAGGTTTGGGGCAGCCATTCACGCAACTGCCTCGTGTCACAGGTGTTCCCTACAAGGGGGAAGTCCGCTAATTACCTCCCCTGTCCAGGGGGAGGCACTATATACTACCTGTATTTCCAGCCCAACCTCCGCATTTCCCCGGCACACCACAGTAGGATACACTCGGGGAAGTAACGCGGAGGGATCCTAGGAGATCCCAGGCGCTGAATACAGAGGACGGAACCTCGCCACACTCAGAATTCTGGAACGTGTCCTAGTGTGTGTGGGAGGTTTGGGGCAGCCATTCACGCAACTGCCTGTTGTCACAGGTGTTCCCTGGCAGGGGGAAGTCCGCTTATTACCTCATCTGTCCAGGGTGAGGCACTAGATTCTACCTGCATTTCTAGCATATCCCCCGCGTTTTCCCGGCAGCCCGCACTAGGAGACACTCGTGGAAGACACGCGGAAGTCTCCTAGGAGATCCCAGGCGCTGCAGACAGAGGACGGAACCTCCCCACACTCAGAATTCCGGAACACGGTCGAGTGGGTGGGGGAGGTTTGGGGCCGCCTTCCACGCAGATGCCTGGTGTCACAGGTGTTCCCTGGCAGGGGGAATTCCGCTAATTACCTCATCTGTCCAGGGGGAGGCACTAGATGCTACCTACATTTCCAGCCCAACCACCGTCTTTCCCAGGCAGCCTGCAATAGGAGACACTCGGGGAAGAAACGCTGTGGACTCCTAGGAGATCCCAGGCGCTGCAGACAGAGGACGGAACCTCGCCACACTAATAATTCCGGAACGTGGTCAAGTGGTTGTGGGAGTTTTGGGGCCGCCATCCACGCAGTTGCCTGGTGTCACAAGTGTTCCCTGGCATGAGGAAGTCCGCTAATTACCTCATCTGTCCAGGGGGAGGCACTAGATGCTACCTGCATTTCCAGCCCAACCCCCGACTTTCCCCGGCAGCCCGCTCTAGGATACACTCGGGGAAGACAGGCGGAGGGCTCCTAGGAGTTCCCAGGCGCTGCAGAATGAGGACGGAACCTCGCCACACTCAGAATTCTGGAACGCGGCCGAGTGGGTTGGGGAGGTTTGGGGCCGACCTCCACGCAGCTGCCTGGTGTCACAGGTGTTCCCTGGCAGTGGGAATTCCGCTAATTACCTCATCTTTCCAGGGGGAGGCACTAGATGCTACCTGCATTTCCAGCCCCCCCCGGCTTTCCCCGGCAGCCCGCACTAGGAGACACTCGGGGAAGACACGCTGAGGGCTCCTAGGAGATCCAAGGCGCTGCAGACATAGGATGGAACCTCCCCAAACTCAGAATACCGGAACCCGACCTAGTGTGTTGGGGAGGTTTGGGGCCGCCCTACACGCAACTGCCTGGTGTCACAGGTGTTCCCTGGCAGGGGGAAGTCCGCTAAATACCTCATCTGTCCAGGGGGAGTCACTAGATGCTACGTGCGTATCCAGCCCAACCACCGACTTTCCCCAATGCCCGCACTAGGAGACACTCAGGGAAGACATACGGAGGGCTCCTAGGATATCCCAGGCGCTGCATACAGAGGACGGAACCTCGCTACACTCAGAATTACGGAACGGGGTCGAGTGGGTGGGGGAGGTTTGGGGCCGCCATCCACGCAGCTGGATGGTGTCACATTTGTTCCCTGCCAGTGGGAAGTCCGCTAATTAACGCATCTGTCCAGTGGGAGGCACTAGAGGCTACCTGCATTTCCAGCACAACCCCCGCCTTTCCCCGGCAGCCCGCTGAAGGATCCACTCGGGGAAGACAGGCGGAAAGCTCCTGGGAGATCCCAGGCGCTGCAGGCCGAGGACGGAACCTCGCCACACTCAGAATTCTGGAACGCGGCCGAGTGGGTGGGGGAGTTTTGGGTCGCCCTCCACGCAGCTGCCTGGTGTCTCAGGTGTTCCCTGGCAGGGGGAATTCCGCTAATTTCCTCATCTGTCCAGGGGGAGGCACTAGATGCTACCTGCGTATCCAGCTCAACCCACGCATTTCCCCAAAGCCCGCACTAGGAGACACTAAGGGAAGACACGCGGAGGGCTCCTAGGAAATCCCAGGCGCTGAATACAGAGGACGGAACCTTGCAACACTCAGAATTTTGGAACGCGTCCTAGAGTGTGGGGGAAGTTTGGGGCAGCCCTCCACGCAGCTGCCTGCTGTCACAGGTGTTCCCTGGCAGGGGGAAGTCCGCTTATTACCTCATCTGTCCATGGGGAGGCACTAGATGCTACCTGCATTTCTAGCCTATCCCCCACGTTTTCCCGGCAGCCCGCACTAGGATACACTCGTGGAAGGCACGCGGATGGCTCCTAGGAGATCCCAGGCGCTGCAGACAGAGGACGGAACCTCCCCACACTCAGATTTCCGGAACGCGTCCGAGTGGGTGGGGGAGGTTTGGGGCCGCCCTCCAATCAGCTGCCTGATGTCAAAGGTGTTCCATGTCAGGGGGAATTCCGCTTTTACCTCTCCTGCCCAGGGGGAGTCCCTAGATGCTACCTGAAATTCCAGGACAACACCAGGATTTCCCTGTCACCCCCACAAGTAGACACTCGGCGAATACACGCGGAGGTCTCCTAGGTGATCAAAGGCGCTGCAGTCAGAGTACGGAACCTCCCAACAGTCAGAATTCCGGAACGAGTCCGAATGTGTGTGGGAGGTTTGGGGCCGCCCTTCACGCAGCTGCGTGATGTCACATGTGTTCCCTTGATGGGAAATCCGCTAATTACCGCCCCTGTACAGAGGGAGGCACTACATGCTACCTTCATTTCCAGCCCAATCCCCAAATTTCCCCGGCAGCCCGCTCTAGGTGACACTAGGGGAAGACACATGTAGGGCTCCTAGGAAATCCCAGGCGCTGCAGAAAGTGTACGGACCTCCCCACACTCAGAATTCAGGAACGAGGCAGAGTGGGTGGGAGAGGTTTGTGGCCGCCTTCCACGCAGATGCCTCGTGTCACAGGTGTTCCCTACAAGGGGGAAGTCCGCTAATTACCTCCCCTGTCCAGGGGGAGGCACTATATACTACCTGTATTTCCAGCCCAACCCCCGCATTTCCCCGGCACACCACAGTAGGATACACTCGGGGAAGTAACGCGGAGGGATCCTAGGAGATCCCAGGCGCTGAATACAGAGGACGGAACCTCGCAACACTCAGAATTCTGGAACGCGGCCGAGTGGGTTGGGGAGGTTTGGGGCCGACCTCCACGCAGCTGCCTGGTGTCTCAGGTGTTCCCTGGCAGTGGGAAGTCCGCTAATTACCTCATCTTTACAGGGGGAGGCACTAGATGCTACCTGTTTTCCAGTCCAACGACCGTTTTTCACCGTCTGCCCGCAATATGAGACAATCGGGAAGACACGTGGAGGGCCCCTAGGTGATACCAGGCGCTTCAGACCGAAGACTTGTCTTCCCCACACTCAGAATTCCGGAACGAGTCTGAATGTGTGTGGGAGGTTTGGGGCCGCACTTCACGCAGCTGCGTGGAGTCACATGAGTTCCCTCGATGGGAAAACCGCTAATTACCGCCCCTATACAGAGGGAGGCACTACATGGTACCTGCATTTCCAGCCCAATCCCCAAATTTCCCCGGCAGCTCGCACTAGGAGACACTAGGGGAAGACACATTGAGGGCTCCTAGGAAATCCCAGGCGCTGCAGAAAGTGTACGGACCTCCCCACACTCAGAATTCAGGAACGAGGCAGAGTGGGTGGGAGAGGTTTGTGGCCGCCATCCATGCAGCTGCCTCGTGTCACAGGTGTTCCCTACAAGGGGGAAGTCCCCTAATTACCTCCCCTGTCCAGGGGGAGGCACTATATACTACCTGTATTTCCAGCCCAACCTCCGCATTTCCCCGGCACACCACAGTAGGATACACTCGGGGAAGTAACGCGGAGGGATCCTAGGAGATCCCAGGCGCTGAATACAGAGGACGGAACCTCGCCACACTCAGAATTCTGGAACGTGTCCTAGTGTGTGTGGGAGGTTGGGGGCAGCCCTTCACGCAACTGCCTGGTGTCACAGGTGTTCCCTGGCAGGGGGAATTCCGCTTATTACCTCATCGGTCCAGGGTGAGGCACTAGATTCTACCTGCATTTCTAGCATATCCCCCGCATTTTCCCGGCAGCCCGCACTAGGAGACACTCGTGGAAGACACGCGGAAGTCTCCTAGGAGATCCCAGGCGCTGAATACAGAGGACGGAACCTCCCCACACTCAGAATTCCGGAACACGGTCGAGTGGGTGGGGGAGTTTTGGGGCCGCCTTCCACGCAGATGCCTGGTGTCACAGGTGTTCCCTGGCAGGGGGAATTCCGCTAATTACCTCATCTGTCCAGGGGGAGGCACTAGATGCTACCTACAATTCCAGCCCAACCACCGTCTTTCCCAGGCAGCCTGCAATAGGAGACACTCGGGGAAGAAACGCTGTGGACTCCTAGGAGATCCCAGGCGCTGCAGACAGAGGAGGGATCCTCGCCACACTAATAATCCCGGAACGTGGTCAAGTGGTTGTGGGAGTTTTGGGGCCGCCATCCACGCAGTTGCCTGGTGTCACAAGTGTTCCCTGGCATGAGGAAGTCCGCTAATTACCTCATCTGTCCAGGGGGAGGCACTAGATGCTACCTGCATTTCCAGCCCAACCCCCGACTTTCCCCGGCAGCCCGCTCTAGGATACACTCGGGGAAGACAGGCGGAGGGCTCCTAGGAGTTCCCAGGCGCTGCAGAATGAGGACGGAACCTCGCCACACTCAGAATTCTGGAACGCGGCCGAGTGGGTTGGGGAGGTTTGGGGCCGACCTCCACGCAGCTGCCTGGTGTCACAGGTGTTCCCTGGCAGTGGGAATTCCGCTAATTACCTCATCTTTCCAGGGGGAGGCACTAGATGCTACCTGCATTTCCAGCCCCCCCGGCTTTCCCCGGCAGCCCGCACTAGGAGACACTCGGGGAAGACACGCTGAGGGCTCCTAGGAGATCCAAGGCGCTGCAGACATAGGATGGAACCTCCCCACACTCAGAATACCGGAACCCGGCCTAGTGTGTGGGGGAGGTTTGGGGCCGCCCTACACGCAACTGCCTGGTGTCACAGGTGTTCCCTGGCAGGGGGAAGTCTGCTAAATACCTCATCTGTCCAGGGGGAGTCACTAGATGCTACGTGCGTATCCAGCCCAACCACCGACTTTCCCCAATGCCCGCACTAGGAGACACTCAGGGAAGACATACGGAGGGCTCCTAGGATATCCCAGGCGCTGCATACAGAGGACGGAACCTCGCTACCCTCAGAATTACGGAACGGGGTCGAGTGGGTGGGGGAGGTTTGGGGCCGCCATCCACGCAGCTGGATGGTGTCACATTTGTTCCCTGCCAGTGGGAAGTCCGCTAATTAACGCATCTGTCCAGTGGGGAGGCACTAGAGGCTACCTGCATTTCCAGCACAACCCCCGCCTTTCCCCGGCAGCCCGCTGAAGGATCAACTCGGGGAAGACAGGCGGAAAGCTCCTGGGAGATCCCAGGCGCTGCAGGCCGAGGACGGAACCTCGCCACACTCAGAATTCTGGAACGGGTTCGAGTGGGTGTGGGAATTTTGGGGCCGCCATCCACGCAGTTGCCTGGTGTCACATGTGTTCCCTGGCATGAGGAAGTCCGCTAATTACCGCCCCTGTACAGAGGGAGGCTCTACATGCTACCTGCATTTCCAGCCCAATCCCCAAATTTCCCCGGCAGCCCGCACTAGGAGACACTAGGGGAAGACACATGGAGGGCTGCTAGGAAAACCCAGGCGCTGCAGAAAGTGTACGGACCTCCCCACACTCAGAATTCAGGAACGCGGCAGAGTGGGTGGGAGAGGTTTGTGGCCGCCCTCCACGCAGCTGCCTCGTGTCACATTTGTTCCCTACAAGGGGGAGGTCCGCTAATTACCTCCCCTGTCCAGGGGTAGGCACTATATACTACCTGTATTTCCAGCACAACCCCCGCATTTCCCCGGCACCCCGCACTAGGATACACTCGGGGAAGACACGCGGGGGGATCCTAGGAGATCCCAGGCGCTGCAGACAGAGTACGGAACTTCCCCACTCTCAGAATTCCGGAACGCGGCCGAGTGGGTGGGGGATGTTTGGGACCACCCTGTACGCAGCTGCCTGGTTTCACAGGTGTTTCCTGGCAGGGTGAATTCCGCTAATTTCCTCCCCTGTCCAGGGGGAGACACTACATGTTACCTTCTTTTCCAGCACAACCCCCGTATTTCCGGGCAGCCCGCAATAGGAGACACTCGGGGAAGGAACGCGGAGGGCTCCTAGAGGATCCCACTTTCTGCAGACAGTGTAAGGACCTCCCCACACTCAAAATTCCGGAACACGGCCGAGTGGGTGTGGGAGATTTGGGGCCACCCTCCACGAAGCTGCCTGGTATCACATGTGTTCCCTGGCAGGGGGAAGCCGCTAATTACCTCCCCTGTCCAGTGGGAGGCACTAGATGCTACCTGCATTTCCAGCCCAAGCCCCGCATTTCCCCGGCACCCCGCAAAAAGTACACTGTGGAAGACACGCGGAGGGCTCCTAGGAGATCCCAAGCACTGCAGACAGAGGACGAAACCTCCCCAAACTCAGAATTCCGGAACGTGGCCGATTGGATGGGAAATATTTGGGACCGGATTCCACGCAGCTGCCTGGTGTCACAGTTGTTCCCTGGCAGGGGAAATCCGCTAATAACCTCCCTGGTCCTGAGGGAGGCACTACATTCTACCTGCATTTCCAGCCAAACCCCCAAATTTCCCCGGCATCCCACACTAGGAGACACTCGGGAAGACACGTGGAGGGCTCCTAGGTGGTACCAGGCACTTTAGACCGAAGACGGGACCTCCCCACACTCAGAATTCCAGAACAAGCCCGAGTGGGTGTGGGAGGTATGGGCCACCCGCCACGCAGTTGCCTCTTGTCACAGGTGTTCGCTGGCAGGGTGACTTCCGCTAATTACCTTCCCTGTTCAGGGGGAGGCACTACATGCTACCAGCTATTCCAGCACAACCCCCGCATTTTCATTGTAGCCCGCACAAGTAGACACTCCGGGAAGACACGCGGAGTGCTCCTAGAAGATCCCAGGCGCTGCAGACAGAGGACGGAACCTCCCCACGCTCAGATTTCCGGAACGCGTCCGAGTGGGTGGGGGAGGTTTTGGGCTTCCCTCCACACAGCTGACTGGTGTCACATGTGTTCCCTTGCAGGGGAAATCCGCTAATCACCTCCACTATCCAGGGGGAGGCTCTACATGCTACCTGCTTTTCCAGCCCAACGACCGTTTTTCACCGGCATCCCACAATAGGAGACACTCGGGAAGACACGTGGTGGGCTCCTAGATAATACCAGGCGCTTCATACCGAAGACTTGACTTCCCCACACTCAGAATTCCGGAACGAGTCCGAATGTGTATGGGAGGTTTGGGGCAGCCCTTCACGCAACTGCCTCGTGTCACAGGTGTTCCCTACAAGGGGGAAGTCCGCTAATTACCTCCCCTGTCCAGGGGGAGGCACTATATACTACCTGTATTTCCAGCCCAACCTCCGCATTTCCCCGGCACACCACAGTAGGATACACTCGGGGAAGTAACGCGGAGGGATCCTAGGAGATCCCAGGCGCTGAATACAGAGGACGGAACCTCGCCACACTCAGAATTCTGGAACGTGTCCTAGTGTGTGTGGGAGGTTTGGGGCAGCCCTTCAAGCAACTGCCTGGTGTCACAGGTGTTCCCTGGCAGGGGGAAGTCCGCTTATTACCTCATCTGTCCAGGGGGAGGCACTAGATGCTACCTATATTTCCAGCCCAACCACCGTCTTTCCCAGGCAGCCTGCAATAGGAGACACTCAGGGAAGAAACGCGGTGGACTCCTGGGAGATCCCAGGCGCTGCAGACAGAGGACGAAACCTCGCCACACTAATAATTCCGGAACGGGGTCGAGTGGCTCTGGGAGTTTTGGGGCCGCCATCCACGCAGTTGCCTGGTGTCACAAGTGTTCCCTGGCATGAGGAAGTCCGCTAATTACCTCATCTGTCCACGGGGAGGCACTAGATGCTACCTGCATTTCCAGCCCAACCCCCGAATTTCCCCGGCAGCCCGCTCTAGGATACACTCGGGGAAGACAGGCGGAGGGCTCCTAGGAGTTCCCAGGCGCTGCAGAATGAGGACGGAACCTCGCCACACTCAGAATTCTGGAACGCGGCCGAGTGGGTTGGGGAGGTTTGGGGCCGACCTCCACGCAGCTGCCTGGTGTCACAGGTGTTCCCTGGCAGTGGGAATTCCGCTAATTACCTCATCTTTCCAGGGGGAGGCACTAGATGCTACCTGCATTTCCAGCCCCCCCCAGCTTTCCCCGGCAGCCCGCAATAGGAGTCACTCGGGGAAGACACGCTGAGGGCTCCTAGGAGATCCAAGGCGCTGCAGACATAGGATGGAACCTCCCCACACTCAGAATACCGGAACCCGGCCTAGTGTGTTGGGGAGGTTTGGGGCCGCCCTACACGCAACTGCCTGGTGTCACAGGTGTTCCCTGGCAGGGGGAAGTCCGCTAAATACCTCATCTGTCCAGGGGGAGTCACTAGATGCTACGTGCGTATCCAGCCCAACCACCGACTTTCCCCAATGCCCGCACTAGGAGACACTCAGGGAAGACATACGGAGGGCTCCTAGGATATCCCAGGCGCTGCATACAGAGGACGGAACCTCGCTACACTCAGAATTACGGAACGGGGTCGAGTGGGTGGGGGAGGTTTGGGGCCGCCATCCACGCAGCTGGATGGTGTCACATTTGTTCCCTGCCAGTGGGAAGTCCGCTAATTAACGCATCTGTCCAGTGGGAGGCACTAGAGGCTACCTGCATTTCCAGCACAACCCCCGCCTTTCCCCGGCAGCCCGCTGAAGGATCCACTCGGGGAAGACAGGCGGAAAGCTCCTGGGAGATCCCAGGCGCTGCAGGCCGAGGACGGAACCTCGCCACACTCAGAATTCTGGAACGCGGCCGAGTGGGTGGGGGAGTTTTGGGTCGCCCTCCACGCAGCTGCCTGGTGTCTCAGGTGTTCCCTGGCAGGGGGAATTCCGCTAATTTCCTCATCTGTCCAGGGGGAGGCACTAGATGCTACCTGCTTATCCAGCTCAACCCACGCATTTCCCCAAAGCCCGCACTAGGAGACACTAAGGGAAGACACGCGGGGGGATCCTAGGAGATCCCAGGCGCTGCAGACAGAGTACGGAACTTCCCCACTCTCAGAATTCCGGAACGCGGCCGAGTGGGTGGGGGATGTTTGGGACCACCCTGTACGCAGCTGCCTGGTTTCACAGGTGTTTCCTGGCAGGGTGAATTCCGCTAATTTCCTCCCTGTCCAGGGGGAGACACTACATGTTACCTTCTTTTCCAGCACAACCCCCGTATTTCCGGGCAGCCCGCAATATGAGACACTCGGGGAAGGAACGCGGAGGGCTCCTAGAGGATCCCACTTTCTGCAGACAGTGTAAGGACCTCCCCACACTCAAAATTCCGGAACACGGCCGAGTGGGTGTGGGAGATTTGGGGCCACCCTCCACGAAGCTGCCTGGTATCACATGTGTTCCCTGGCAGGGGGAAGCCGCTAATTACCTCCCCTGTCCAGTGGGAGGCACTAGATGCTACCTGCATTTCCAGCCCAAGCCCCGCATTTCCCCGGCACCCGCAAAAAGTACACTGTGGAAGACACGCGGAGGGCTCCTAGGAGATCCCAAGCACTGCAGACAGAGGACGAAACCTCCCCAAACTCAGAATTCCGGAACGTGGCCGATTGGATGGGAAATATTTGGGCCCGGATTCCACGCAGCTGCCTGGTGTCACAGGTGTTCCCTGGCAGGGGAAATCCGCTAATAACCTCCCTGGTCCTGAGGGAGGCACTACATTCTACCTGCATTTCCAGCCAAACCCCCAAATTTCCCCGGCATCCCACACTAGGAGACACTCGGGAAGACACGTGGAGGGCTCCTAGGTGTTACCAGGCGCTTTAGACCGAAGACGGGACCTCCCCACACTCAGAATTCCAGAACAAGCCCGAGTGGGTGTGGGAGGTATGGGGCCACCCGCCACGCAGTTGCCTCTTGTCACAGGTGTTCGCTGGCAGGGTGACTTCCGCTAATTACCTTCCCTGTTCAGGGGGAGGCACTACATGCTACCAGCTATTCCAGCACAAACCCCGCATTTTCATTGTAGCCCGCACAAGTAGACACTCCGGGAAGACACGCGGAGTGCTCCTAGAAGATCCCAGGCGCTGCAGACAGAGGACGGAACCACCCCACGCTCAGATTTCCGGAACGCGTCCGAGTGGGTGGGGGGAGGTTTTGGGCTTTCCTCCACACAGCTGACTGGTGTCACATGTGTTCCCTTGCAGGGGAAATCCGCTAATCACCTCCACTATCCAGGGGGAGGCACTACATGCTAACTGCTTTTCCAGCCCAACGACCGTTTTTCACCGGCATCCCACAATAGGAGACACTCGGGAAGACACGTGGTGGGCTCCTAGATAATACCAGGCGCTTCATACCGAAGACTTGACTTCCCCACACTCAGAATTCCGGAACGAGTCCGAATGTGTATGGGAGGTTTGGGGCAGCCATTCACGCAACTGCCTCGTGTCACAGGTGTTCCCTACAAGGGGGAAGTCCGCTAATTACCTCCCCTGTCCAGGGGGAGGCACTATATACTACCTGTATTTCCAGCCCAACCTCCGCATTTCCCCGGCACACCACAGTAGGATACACTCGGGGAAGTAACGCGGAGGGATCCTAGGAGATCCCAGGCGCTGAATACAGAGGACGGAACCTCGCCACACTCAGAATTCTGGAACGTGTCCTAGTGTGTGTGGGAGGTTTGGGGCAGCCATTCACGCAACTGCCTGTTGTCACAGGTGTTCCCTGGCAGGGGGAAGTCCGCTTATTACCTCATCTGTCCAGGGTGAGGCACTAGATTCTACCTGCATTTCTAGCATATCCCCCGCGTTTTCCCGGCAGCCCGCACTAGGAGACACTCGTGGAAGACACGCGGAAGTCTCCTAGGAGATCCCAGGCGCTGCAGACAGAGGACGGAACCTCCCCACACTCAGAATTCCGGAACACGGTCGAGTGGGTTGGGGAGGTTTGGGGCCCGCCTTCCACGCAGATGCCTGGTGTCACAGGTGTTACCTGGCAGGGGGAATTCCGCTAATTACTCATCTGTCCAGGGGGAGGCACTAGATGCTACCTACATTTCCAGCCCAACCACCGTCTTTCCCCAGGCAGCCTGCAATAGGAGACACTCGGGGAAGAAACGCTGTGGACTCCTAGGAGATCCCAGGCGCTGCAGACAGAGGACGGAACCTCGCCACACTAATAATTCCGGAACGTGGTCAAGTGGTTGTGGGAGTTTTGGGGCCGCCATCCACGCAGTTGCCTGGTGTCACAAGTGTTCCCTGGCATGAGGAAGTCCGCTAATTACCTCATCTGTCCAGGGGGAGGCACTAGATGCTACCTGCATTTCCAGCCCAACCCCCGACTTTCCCCGGCAGCCCGCTCTAGGATACACTCGGGGAAGACAGGCGGAGGGCTCCTAGGAGTTCCCAGGCGCTGCAGAATGAGGACGGAACCTCGCCACACTCAGAATTCTGGAACGCGGCCGAGTGGGTTGGGGAGGTTTGGGGCCGACCTCCACGCAGCTGCCTGGTGTCACAGGTGTTCCCTGGCAGTGGGAATTCCGCTAATTACCTCATCTTTCCAGGGGGAGGCACTAGATGCTACCTGCATTTCCAGCCCCCCCCCGGCTTTTCCCCGGCAGCCCGCACTAGGAGGCACTCGGGGAAGACACGCTGAGGGCTCCTAGGAGATCCAAGGCGCTGCAGACATAGGATGGAACCTCCCCAAACTCAGAATACCGGAACCCGACCTAGTGTGTTGGGGAGGTTTGGGGCCGCCCTACACGCAACTGCCTGGTGTCACAGGTGTTCCCTGGCAGGGGGAAGTCCGCTAAATACCTCATCTGTCCAGGGGGAGTCACTAGATGCTACGTGCGTATCCAGCCCAACCACCGACTTTCCCCAATGCCCGCACTAGGAGGACACTCAGGGAAGACATACGGAGGGCTCCTAGGATATCCCAGGCGCTGCATACAGAGGACGGAACCTCGCTACACTCAGAATTACGGAACGGGGTCGAGTGGGTGGGGAGGTTTGGGGCCGCCATCCACGCAGCTGGATGGTGTCACATTTGTTCCCTGCCAGTGGGAAGTCCGCTAATTAACGCATCTGTCCAGTGGGAGGCACTAGAGGCTACCTGCATTTCCAGCACAACCCCCGCCTTTCCCCGGCAGCCCGCTGAAGGATCCACTCGGGGAAGACAGGCGGAAAGCTCCTGGGAGATCCCAGGCGCTGCAGGCCGAGGACGGAACCTCGCCACACTCAGAATTCTGGAACGCGGCCGAGTGGGTGGGGGAGTTTTGGGTCGCCCTCCACGCAGCTGCCTGGTGTCTCAGGTGTTCCCTGGCAGGGGGAATTCCGCTAATTTCCTCATCTGTCCAGGGGGAGGCACTAGATGCTACCTGCTTATCCAGCTCAACCCACGCATTTCCCCAAAGCCCGCACTAGGAGACACTAAGGGAAGACACGCGGAGGGCTCCTAGGAAATCCCAGGCGCTGAATACAGAGGACGGAACCTTGCAACACTCAGAATTTTGGAACGCGTCCTAGAGTGTGGGGGAAGTTTGGGGCAGCCCTCCACGCAGCTGCCTGCTGTCACAGGTGTTCCCTGGCAGGGGGAAGTCCGCTTATTACCCTCATCTGTCCATGGGGAGGCACTAGATGCTACCTGCATTTCTAGCCTATCCCCCACGTTTTCCCGGCAGCCCGCACTAGGATACACTCGTGGAAGGCACGCGGATGGCTCCTAGGAGATCCCAGGCGCTGCAGACAGAGGACGGAACCTCCCCACACTCAGATTTCCGGAACGCGTCCGAGTGGGTGGGGGAGGTTTGGGGCCGCCCTCCAATCAGCTGCCTGATGTCAAAGGTGTTCCATGTCAGGGGGAATTCCGCTTTTACCTCTCCTGCCCAGGGGGAGTCCCTAGATGCTACCTGAAATTCCAGGACAACACCAGGATTTCCCTGTCACCCCCACAAGTAGACACTCGGCGAATACACGCGGAGGTCTCCTAGGTGATCAAAGGCGCTGCAGGTCAGAGTACGGAACCTCCCAACAGTCAGAATTCCGGAACGAGTCCGAATGTGTGTGGGAGGTTTGGGGCCGCCCTTCACGCAGCTGCGTGATGTCACATGTGTTCCCTTGATGGGAAATCCGCTAATTACCGCCCCTGTACAGAGGGAGGCACTACATGCTACCTTCATTTCCAGCCCAATCCCCAAATTTCCCCGGCAGCCCGCTCTAGGTGACACTAGGGGAAGACACATGTAGGGCTCCTAGGAAATCCCAGGCGCTGCAGAAAGTGTACGGACCTCCCCACACTCAGAATTCAGGAACGAGGCAGAGTGGGTGGGAGAGGTTTGTGGCCGCCTTCCACGCAGATGCCTCGTGTCACAGGTGTTCCCTACAAGGGGGAAGTCCGCTAATTACCTCCCCTGTCCAGGGGGAGGCACTATATACTACCTGTATTTCCAGCCCAACCCCCGCATTTCCCCGGCACACCACAGTAGGATACACTCGGGGAAGTAACGCGGAGGGATCCTAGGAGATCCCAGGCGCTGAATACAGAGGACGGAACCTCGCCACACTCAGAATTCTGGAACGCGGCCGAGTGGGTTGGGGAGGTTTGGGGCCGACCTCCACGCAGCTGCCTGGTGTCTCAGGTGTTCCCTGGCAGTGGGAAGTCCGCTAATTACCTCATCTTTACAGGGGGAGGCACTAGATGCTACCTGTTTTCCAGTCCAACGACCGTTTTTCACCGGCCGCCCGCAATATGAGACAATCGGGAAGACACGTGGAGGGCCCCTAGGTGATACCAGGCGCTTCAGACCGAAGACTTGTACTTCCCCACACTCAGAATTCCGGAACGAGTCTGAATGTGTGTGGGAGGTTTGGGGCCGCACTTCACGCAGCTGCGTGGAGTCACATGTGTTCCCTCGATGGGAAAACCGCTAATTACCGCCCCTGTACAGAGGGAGGCACTACATGCTACCTGCATTTCCAGCCCAATCCCCAAATTTCCCCGGCAGCTCGCACTAGGAGACACTAGGGGAAGACACATTGAGGGCTCCTAGGAAATCCCAGGCGCTGCAGAAAGTGTACGGACCTCCCCACACTCAGAATTCAGGAACGAGGCAGAGTGGGTGGGAGAGGTTTGTGGCCGCCCTCCACGCAGCTGCCTCGTGTCACAGGTGTTCCCTACAAGGGGGAAGTCCGCTAATTACCTCCCCTGTCCAGGGGGAGGCACTATATACTACCTGTATTTCCAGCCCAACCTCCGCATTTCCCCGGCACACCACAGTAGGATACACTCGGGGAAGTAACGCGGAGGGATCCTAGGAGATCCCAGGCGCTGAATACAGAGGACGGAACCTCGCCACACTCAGAATTCTGGAACGTGTCCTAGTGTGTGTGGGAGGTTGGGGGCAGCCCTTCACGCAACTGCCTGGTGTCACAGGTGTTCCCTGGCAGGGGGAAGTCCGCTTATTACCTCATCTGTCCAGGGTGAGGCACTAGATTCTACCTGCATTTCTAGCATATCCCCCGCAGTTTTCCCGGCAGCCCGCACTAGGAGACACTCGTGGAAGACACGCGGAAGTCTCCTAGGAGATCCCAGGCGCTGCAGACAGAGGACGGAACCTCCCCACACTCAGAATTCCGGAACACGGTCGAGTGGGTGGGGGAGGTTTGGGGCCGCCTTCCACGCAGATGCCTGGTGTCACAGGTGTTCCCTGGCAGGGGGAATTCCGCTAATTACCTCATCTGTCCAGGGGGAGGCACTAGATGCTACCTACATTCCAGCCCAACCACCGTCTTTCCCAGGCAGCCTGCAATAGGAGACACTCGGGGAAGAAACGCTGTGGACTCCTAGGAGATCCCAGGCGCTGCAGACAGAGGACGGAACCTCGCCACACTAATAATTCCGGAACGTGGTCAAGTGGTTGTGGGAGTTTTGGGGCCGCCATCCACGCAGTTGCCTGGTGTCACAAGTGTTCCCTGGCATGAGGAAGTCCGCTAATTACCCTCATCTGTCCAGGGGGAGGCACTAGATGCTACCTGCATTTCCAGCCCAACCCCCGACTTTCCCCGGCAGCCCGCTCTAGGATACACTCGGGGAAGACAGGCGGAGGGCTCCTAGGAGTTCCCAGGCGCTGCAGAATGAGGACGGAACCTCGCCACACTCAGAATTCTGGAACGCGGCCGAGTGGGTTGGGAGGTTTGGGGCCGACCTCCACGCAGCTGCCTGGTGTCACAGGTGTTCCCTGGCAGTGGGAATTCCGCTAATTACCTCATCTTTCCAGGGGGAGGCACTAGATGCTACCTGCATTTCCAGCCCCCCCGGCTTTCCCCGGCAGCCTGCACTAGGAGACACTCAGGAAGACACGCTGAGGGCTCCTAGGAGATCCAAGGCGCTGCAGACATAGGATGGAACCTCCCCACACTCAGAATATCGGAACCCGGCCTAGTGTGTTGGGGAGGTTTGGGGCCGCCCTACACGCAACTGCCTGGTGTCACAGGTGTTCCCTGGCAGGGGGAAGTCTGCTAAATACCTCATCTGTCCAGGGGGAGTCACTAGATGCTACGTGCGTATCCAGCCCAACCACCGACTTTCCCAAATGCCCGCACTAGGAGACACTCAGGGAAGACATACGGAGGGCTCCTAGGATATCCCAGGCGCTGCATACAGAGGACGGAACCTCGCTACCCTCAGAATTACGGAACGGGGTCGAGTGGGTGGGGGAGGTTTGGGGCCGCCATCCACGCAGCTGGATGGTGTCACATTTGTTCCCTGCCAGTGGGAAGTCCGCCTAATTAACGCATCTGTCCAGTGGGAGGCACTAGAGGCTACCTGCATTTCCAGCACAACCCCCGCCTTTCCCCGGCAGCCCGCTGAAGGATCAACTCGGGAAGACAGGCGGAAAGCTCCTGGGAGATCCCAGGCGCTGCAGGCCGAGGACGGAACCTCGCCACACTCAGAATTCTGGAACGGGTTCGAGTGGGTGTGGGAATTTTGGGGCCGCCATCCACGCAGTTGCCTGGTGTCCATGTGTTCCCTGGCATGAGGAAGTCCGCTAATTACCGCCACTGTACAGAGGGAGGCATCTACATGCTACCCTGCATTTCCAGCCCAATCCCCAAATTTCCCCGGCAGCCCGCACTAGGAGACACTAGGGGAAGACACATGGAGGGCTGCTAGGAAAACCCAGGCGCTGCAGAAAGTGTACGGACCTCCCCACACTCAGAATTCAGGAACGCGGCAGAGTGGGTGGGAGAGGTTTGTGGCCGCCCTCCACGCAGCTGCCTCGTGTCACAGTTGTTCCCTACAAGGGGGAGGTCCGCTAATTACCTCCCCTGTCCAGGGGTAGGCACTATATACTACCTGTATTTCCAGCACAACCCCCGCATTTCCCCGGCACCCCGCACTAGGATACACTCGGGGAAGACACGCGGGGGATCCTAGGAGATCCCAGGCGCTGCAGACAGAGTACGGAACTTCCCCACTCTCAGAATTCCGGAACGCGGCCGAGTGGGTGGGGGATGTTTGGGACCACCCTGTACGCAGCTGCCTGGTTTCACAGGTGGTTTCCTGCAGGGTGAATTCCGCTACATTTCCTTCCCTCCACTGTCCAGGGGGAGGACACTACATGTTACCCTTCTTTTCCAGCACAACCCCCTTATTTCGGGCAGCCCGCAATAGGAGACACTCGGGAAGGAACGCGGGAGGGCTCCTAGAGGATCCCACTTTCTGGCAGACAGTGTAAGGACCTCCCCACACTCAAAATTCCGGAACACGGCCGAGTGGTGTGGGAGATTTGGGGCCACCCTCCACGAAGCTGCCTGGTATCACATGTGTTCCCTGGCAGGGGGAAGCCGCTAATTACCTCCCCTGTCCAGTGGGAGGCACTAGATGCTACCCTGCATTTCCAGCCCAAGCCCCGCATTTCCCCGGCACCCCGCAAAAGTACACTGTGGAAGACACGCGGAGGGCTCCTAGGAGATCCCAAGCACTGCAGACAGAGGACGAAACCTCCCCAAACTCAGAATTCGGAACGTGGCCGATTGGATGGGAAATATTTGGGACCGGATTCCACGCAGCTGCCTGGTGTCACAGTTGTTCCCTGGCAGGGGAAATCCGCTAATAACCTCCCTGGTCCTGAGGGAGGCACTACATTCTACCTGCATTTCCAGCCAAACCCCCAAATTTCCCCGGCATCCCACACTAGGAGACACTCGGGAAGACACGTGGAGGGCTCCTAGGTGGTACCAGGCACTTTAGACCGAAGACGGGACCTCCCCACACTCAGAATTCCAGAACAAGCCCGAGTGGGTGTGGGAGGTATGGGGCCACCCGCCACGCAGTTGCCTCTTGTCACAGGTGTTCGCTGGCAGGGTGACTTCCGCTAATTACCTTCCCTGTTCAGGGGGAGGCACTACATGCTACCAGCTATTCCAGCACAACCCCCGCATTTTCATTGTAGCCCGCACAAGTAGACACTCCGGGAAGACACGCGGAGTGCTCCTAGAAGATCCCAGGCGCTGCAGACAGAGGACGGAACCTCCCCACGCTCAGATTTCCGGAACGCGTCCGAGTGGGTGGGGGAGGTTTTGGGCTTCCCTCCACACAGCTGACTGGTGTCACATGTGTTCCCTTGCAGGGGAAATCCGCTAATCACCTCCACTATCCAGGGGGAGGCTCTACATGCTACCTGCTTTTCCAGCCCAACGACCGTTTTTTCACCGGCATCCCACAATAGGAGACACTCGGGAAGACACGTGGTGGGCTCCTAGATAATACCAGGCGCTTCATACCGAAGACTTGACTTCCCCACACTCAGAATTCCGGAACGAGTCCGAATGTGTATGGGAGGTTTGGGGCAGCCCTTCACGCAACTGCCTCGTGTCACAGGTGTTCCCTACAAGGGGGAAGTCCGCTAATTACCTCCCCTGTCCAGGGGGAGGCACTATATACTACCTGTATTTCCAGCCCAACCTCCGCATTTCCCCGGCACACCACAGTAGGATACACTCGGGGAAGTAACGCGGAGGGATCCTAGGAGATCCCAGGCGCTGAATACAGAGGGACGGAACGCCTCGCCACACTCAGAATTCTGGAACGTGTCCTAGTGTGTGTGGGAGGTTTGGGGCAGCCCTTCAAGCAACTGCCTGTGTCACAGGTGTTCCCTGGCAGGGGGAAGTCCGCTTATTACCTCATCTGTCCAGGGGGAGGCACTAGATGCTACCTATATTTCCAGCCCACCACCGTCTTTCCCAGGCAGCCTGCAATAGGAGACACTCAGGGAAGAAACGCGGTGGACTCCTGGGAGATCCCAGGCGCTGCAGACAGAGGAACGAAACCTCGCCACACTAATAATTCCGGAACGGGGTCGAGTGGCTCTGGGAGTTTTGGGGCCGCCATCCACCGCAGTTGCCTGGTGTTCACAAGTGTTCCCTGGCATGAGGAAGTCCGCTAATTACCTCATCTGTCCACGGGGAGGCACTAGATGCTACCTGCATTTCCAGCCCAACCCCCGAATTTCCCCGCAGCCCGCTCTAGGATACACTCGGGAAGACAGGCGGAGGGCTCCTAGGAGTTCCCAGGCGCTGCAGAATGAGGACGGAACCTCGCCACACTCAGAATTCTGGAACGCGGCCGAGTGGGTTGGGGAGGTTTGGGGCCGACCTCCACGCAGCTGCCTGGTGTCACAGGTGTTCCCTGGCAGTGGGAATTCCGCTAATTACCTCATCTTTCCAGGGGGAGGCACTAGATGCTACCTGCATTTCCAGCCCCCCCCAGCTTTCCCCGGCAGCCCGCAATAGGAGTCACTCGGGGAAGACACGCTGAGGGCTCCTAGGAGATCCAAGGCGCTGCAGACATAGGATGGAACCTCCCACACTCAGAATACCGGAACCCGGCCTAGTGTGTTGGGGAGGTTTGGGGCCGCCCTACACGCAACTGCCTGGTGTCACAGGTGTTCCCTGGCAGGGGGAAGTCCGCTAAATACCTCATCTGTCCAGGGGGAGTCACTAGATGCTACGTGCGTATCCAGCCCAACCACCGACTTTCCCCAATGCCCGCACTAGGAGACACTCAGGGAAGACATACGGAGGGCTCCTAGGATATCCCAGGCGCTGCATACAGAGGACGGAACCTCGCTACACTCAGAATTACGGAACGGGGTCGAGTGGGTGGGGGAGGTTTGGGGGCCGCCATCCACGCAGCTGGATGGTGTCACATTTGTTCCCTGCCAGTGGGAAGTCCGCTAATTAACGCATCTGTCCAGTGGGAGGCACTAGAGGCTACCTGCATTTCCAGCACAACCCCCGCCTTTCCCCGGCAGCCCGCTGAAGGATCCACTCGGGGAAGACAGGCGGAAAGCTCCTGGGAGATCCCAGGCGCTGCAGGCCGAGGACGGAACCTCGCCACACTCAGAATTCTGGAACGCGGCCGAGTGGGTGGGGGAGTTTTGGGTCGCCCTCCACGCAGCTGCCTGGTGTCTCAGGTGTTCCCTGGCAGGGGGAATTCCGCTAATTTCCTCATCTGTCCAGGGGGAGGCACTAGATGCTACCTGCTTATCCAGCTCAACCCACGCATTTCCCCAAAGCCCGCACTAGGAGACACTAAGGGAAGACACGCGGGGGGATCCTAGGAGATCCCAGGCGCTGCAGACAGAGTACGGAACTTCCCCACTCTCAGAATTCCGGAACGCGGCCGAGTGGGTGGGGGATGTTTGGGACCACCCTGTACGCAGCTGCCTGGTTTCACAGGTGTTTCCTGGCAGGGTGAATTCCGCTAATTTCCTCCCCTGTCCAGGGGGAGACACTACATGTTACCTTCTTTTCCAGCACAACCCCCGTATTTCCGGGCAGCCCGCAATATGAGACACTCGGGGAAGGAACGCGGAGGGCTCCTAGAGGATCCCACTTTCTGCAGACAGTGTAAGGACCTCCCCACACTCAAAATTCTGGAACACGGCCGAGTGGGTGTGGGAGATTTGGGGCCACCCTCCACGAAGCTGCCTGGTATCACATGTGTTCCCTGGCAGGGGGAAGCCGCTAATTACCTCCCCTGTCCAGTGGGAGGCACTAGATGCTACCTGCATTTCCAGCCCAAGCCCCGCATTTCCCCGGCACCCCGCAAAAAGTACACTGTGGAAGACACGCGGAGGGCTCCTAGGAGATCCCAAGCACTGCAGACAGAGGACGAAACCTCCCCAAACTCAGAATTCCGGAACGTGGCCGATTGGATGGGAAATATTTGGGCCCGGATTCCACGCAGCTGCCTGGTGTCACAGGTGTTCCCTGGCAGGGGAAATCCGCTAATAACCTCCCTGGTCCTGAGGGAGGCACTACATTCTACCTGCATTTCCAGCCAAACCCCCAAATTTCCCCGGCATCCCACACTAGGAGACACTCGGGAAGACACGTGGAGGGCTCCTAGGTGTTACCAGGCGCTTTAGGACCGAAGACGGGACCTCCCCACACTCAGAATTCCAGAACAAGCCCGAGTGGGTGTGGGAGGTATGGGGCCACCCGCCACGCAGTTGCCTCTTGTCACAGGTGTTCGCTGGCAGGGTGACTTCCGCTAATTACCTTCCCTGTTCAGGGGGAGGCACTACATGCTACCAGCTATTCCAGCACAAACCCCGCATTTTCATTGTAGCCCGCACAAGTAGACACTCCGGGAAGACACGCGGAGTGCTCCTAGAAGATCCCAGGCGCTGCAGACAGAGGACGGAACCACCCCACGCTCAGATTTCCGGAACGCGTCCGAGTGGGTGGGGGAGGTTTTGGGCTTTCCTCCACACAGCTGACTGGTGTCACATGTGTTCCCTTGCAGGGGAAATCCGCTAATCACCTCCACTATCCAGGGGGAGGCACTACATGCTAACTGCTTTTCCAGCCCAACGACCGTTTTTCACCGGCATCCCACAATAGGAGACACTCGGGAAGACACGTGGTGGGCTCCTAGATAATACCAGGCGCTTCATACCGAAGACTTGACTTCCCCACACTCAGAATTCCGGAACGAGTCCGAATGTGTATGGGAGGTTTGGGGCAGCCATTCACGCAACTGCCTCGTGTCACAGGTGTTCCCTACAAGGGGGAAGTCCGCTAATTACCTCCCCTGTCCAGGGGGAGGCACTATATACTACCTGTATTTCCAGCCCAACCTCCGCATTTCCCCGGCACACCACAGTAGGATACACTCGGGGAAGTAACGCGGAGGGATCCTAGGAGATCCCAGGCGCTGAATACAGAGGACGGAACCTCGCCACACTCAGAATTCTGGAACGTGTCCTAGTGTGTGTGGGAGGTTTGGGGCAGCCATTCACGCAACTGCCTGTTGTCACAGGTGTTCCCTGGCAGGGGAAGTCCGCTTATTACCTCATCTGTCCAGGGTGAGGCACTAGATTCTACCTGCATTTCTAGCATATCCCCCGCGTTTTCCCGGCAGCCCGCAATAGGAGACACTCGTGGAAGACACGCGGAAGTCTCCTAGGAGATCCCAGGCGCTGCAGACAGAGGACGGAACCTCCCCACACTCAGAATTCCGGAACACGGTCGAGTGGGTGGGGGAGGTTTGGGGCCGCCTTCCACGCAGATGCCTGGTGTCACAGGTGTTACCTGGCAGGGGGAATTCCGCTAATTAACTCATCTGTCCAGGGGGAGGCACTAGATGCTACCTACATTTCCAGCCCAACCACCGTCTTTCCCAGGCAGCCTGCAATAGGAGACACTCGGGGAAGAAACGCTGTGGACTCCTAGGAGATCCCAGGCGCTGCAGACAGAGGACGGAACCTCGCCACACTAATAATTCCGGAACGTGGTCAAGTGGTTGTGGGAGTTTTGGGGCCGCCATCCACGCATTTGCCTGGTGTCACAAGTGTTCCCTGGCATGAGGAAGTCCGCTAATTACCTCATCTGTCCAGGGGGAGGCACTAGATGCTACCTGCATTTCCAGCCCAACCCCGACTTTCCCCGGCAGCCCGCTCTAGGATACACTCGGGGAAGACAGGCGGAGGGCTCCTAGGAGTTCCCAGGCGCTGCAGAATGAGGACGGAACCTCGCCACACTCAGAATTCTGGAACGCGGCCGAGTGGGTTGGGGAGGTTTGGGGCCGACCTCCACGCAGCTGCCTGGTGTCACAGGTGTTCCCTGGCAGTGGGAATTCCGCTAATTACCTCATCTTTCCAGGGGGAGGCACTAGATGCTACCTGCATTTCCAGCCCCCCCCGGCTTTCCCCGGCAGCCCGCACTAGGAGGCACTCGGGGAAGACACGCTGAGGGCTCCTAGGAGATCCAAGGCGCTGCAGACATAGGATGGAACCTCCCCAAACTCAGAATACCGGAACCCGACCTAGTGTGTGGGGGAGGTTTGGGGCCGCCCTACACGCAACTGCCTGGTGTCACAGGTGTTCCCTGGCAGGGGGAAGTCCGCTAAATACCTCATCTGTCCAGGGGGAGTCACTAGATGCTACGTGCGTATCCAGCCCAACCACCGACTTTCCCCAATGCCCGCACTAGGAGACACTCAGGGAAGACATACGGAGGGCTCCTAGGATATCCCAGGCGCTGCATACAGAGGACGGAACCTCGCTACACTCAGAATTACGGAACGGGGTCGAGTGGGTGGGGGAGGTTTGGGGCCGCCATCCACGCAGCTGGATGGTGTCACATTTGTTCCCTGCCAGTGGGAAGTCCGCTAATTAACGCATCTGTCCAGTGGGAGGCACTAGAGGCTACCTGCATTTCCAGCACAACCCCCGCCTTTCCCCGGCAGCCCGCTGAAGGATCCACTCGGGGAAGACAGGCGGAAAGCTCCTGGGAGATCCCAGGCGCTGCAGGCCGAGGACGGAACCTCGCCACACTCAGAATTCTGGAACGCGGCCGAGTGGGTGGGGGAGTTTTGGGTCGCCCTCCACGCAGCTGCCTGGTGTCTCAGGTGTTCCCTGGCAGGGGGGAATTCCGCTAATTTCCTCATCTGTCCAGGGGGAGGCACTAGATGCTACCTGCTTATCCAGCTCAACCCACGCATTTCCCCAAAGCCCGCACTAGGAGACACTAAGGGAAGACACGCGGAGGGCTCCTAGGAAATCCCAGGCGCTGAATACAGAGGACGGAACCTTGCAACACTCAGAATTTTGGAACGCGTCCTAGAGTGTGGGGGAAGTTTGGGGCAGCCCTCCACGCAGCTGCCTGCTGTCACAGGTGTTCCCTGGCAGGGGGAAGTCCGCTTATTACCTCATCTGTCCATGGGGAGGCACTAGATGCTACCTGCATTTCTAGCCTATCCCCCACGTTTTCCCGGCAGCCCGCACTAGGATACACTCGTGGAAGGCACGCGGATGGCTCCTAGGAGATCCCAGGCGCTGCAGACAGAGGACGGAACCTCCCCACCTCAGATTTCCGGAACGCGTCCGAGTGGGTGGGGGGAGGTTTGGGGCCGCCCTCCAATCAGCTGCCTGATGTCAAAGGTGTTCCATGTCAGGGGGAATTCCGCTTTTACCTCTCCTGCCCAGGGGGAGTCCCTAGATGCTACCTGAAATTCCAGGACAACACCAGGATTTCCCTGTCACTCCCCACAAGTAGACACTCGGCGAATACACGCGGAGGTCTCCTAGGTGATCAAAGGCGCTGCAGTCAGAGTACGGAACCTCCCAACAGTCAGAATTCCGGAACGAGTCCGAATGTGTGTGGGAGGTTTGGGGCCGCCCTTCACGCAGCTGCGTGATGTCACATGTGTTCCCTTGATGGGAAATCCGCTAAATTACCGCCCCTGTACAGAGGGAGGCACTACATGCTACCCTTCATTTCCAGCCCAATCCCCAAATTTCCCCGGCAGCCCGCTCTAGGTGACACTAGGGGAAGACACATGTAGGGCTCCTATGAAATCCCAGGCGCTGCAGAAAGTGTACGGACCTCCCACACTCAGAATTCAGGACGAGGCAGAGTGGGGTGGAGAGTTTTGTGGCCGCCTTCCACGCAGATGCCTCGTGTCACAGGTGTTTCCCTACAAGGGGGGAAGTCCGCTAATTACCTCCCCTGTCCAGGGGGAGGGCACTACTATACTACCTGTATTTCCAGCCCAACCCCCGCAGTTCCCCGGCACACCACAGTAGGGATACACTCGGGGGGAAGTAACGCGGAGGGAATCCTAGAGATCCCAGGCGCTGAATACAGAGGACGGAACCTCGCAACACTCAGAATTCTGGAACGCGGCCGAGGGGGTTGGGGAGGTTTGGGGCCGACCTCCACGCAGCTGCCTGGTGTCCTCAGGGTGTGCCCTGGCAGTGGGAAGTCCGCTAATTACCCCTCATCTTACAGGGGGAGGTCAACTAGATGCTACCTGTTTTCCCAGTCCAACGACCGTTTTTCACCGTCTGCCCGCAATATGAGACAATCGGGAAGACAACGTGGAGGGCCCTAGGTGATACCAGGCGCTTCAGAAACGAAGACTTGTCTTACCCAACACTCAGAATTCCGGAACGAGTCTGAAATGTGGTGTGGGAGGTTTGGGGCCGTGCACGTCACGCAGCTGCGTGGAGTCACATGAGGTTCCCTCGATGGGAAAAAACCGCTTAATTACCGCCCCTTAACAGAGGGAGGCACTACAATGGTACACTGCATTTCCACCCCAATCCCAAATTTCCCCGGCAGCTCGCACTAGGAGACACTAGGGGAAGACACATTGAGGGCTCCTAGGGAAATCCCAGGCGCTGCAGAAAGTGTACGGACCTCCACACACTCAGAATTCAGGAACGAGGCAGAGTGGGTGGGAGAGGTTTGTGGCCCGCCATCCACGCAGCTGCCTCGTGTCACAGGTGTTCCCTACAAGGGGGAAGTCCCCTAATTACCTCCCCTGTCCAGGGGGAGGCACTATATACTACCTGTATTTCCAGCCCAACCTCCGCATTTCCCCGGCACACCACAGTAAGGATACACTCGGGGAGTAACGCGGAGGGATCCTAGGAGATCCCAGGCGCTGAATACAGAGGACGGAACCATCGCCACACTCAGAATTCTGGAACGTGTCCTAGTGTGTGGTGGGAGGTTGGGGGCAGAGCCTTCACGCAACTGCCTGGTGTCACAGGTGTTCCCTGGCAGGGGGAATTCCGCTTATTACCTCATCTGTCCAGGGTGAGGCACTAGATTCTACCTGCATTTCTAGCATATCCCCCGCAGTTTCCCGGCAGCCCGCACTAGGAGACACTCGTGGAAGACACGCGGAAGTCTCCTAGGAGATCCCAGGCGCTGAGACAGAGGACGGAACCTCCCCACACTCAGAATTCCGGAACACGGTCGAAGTGGGTGGGGGAGTTTTGGGGCCGCCTTCCACGCAGATGCCTGGTGTCACAGGTGTTCCCTGGCAGGGGGAAATTCCGCTAATTACCTCATCTGTCCAGGGGGAGGCACTAGATGCTACCTACATTCCCAGCCCAACCACCGTCTTTCCCAGGCAGCCTGCAATAGGAGACACTCGTGGAAGAAACGCTGTGGACTCCTAGGAGATCCCAGGCGCTGCAGACAGGAGGAGGGAATCCTCGCCACACTAATAATTCCGGAACGTGGCTCAAGTGGTTGTTGGGAGTTTTGGGGCCGCCATCCACGCAGTTGCCTGGTGTCACAAGTGTTCCCTGGCATGAGGAAGTCCGCTAATTACCTCATCTGTCCAGGGGGAGGCACTAGATGCTACCTGCATTTCCAGCCCAACCCCCGACTTTCCCCGGCAGCCCGCTCTAGGATACACTCGGGGAAGACAGGCGGAGGGCTCCTAGGAGTTCCCAGGCGCTGCAGAATGAGGACGGAACCTCGCCACACTCAGAATTCTGGAACGCGGCCGAGTGGGTTGGGGAGGTTTGGGGCCGACCTCCACGCAGCTGCCTGGTGTCACAGGTGTTCCCTGGCAGTGGGAATTCCGCTAATTACCTCATCTTTCCAGGGGGAGGCACTAGATGCTACCTGCATTTCCAGCCCCCCCGGCTTTCCCCGGCAGCCCGCACTAGGAGACACTCGGGGAACACGCTGAGGGCTCCTAGGAGATCCAAGGCGCTGCAGACATAGGATGGAACCTCCCCACACTCAGAATACCGGAACCCGGCCTAGTGTGTGGGGGAGGTTTGGGGCCGCCCTACACGCAACTGCCTGGTGTCACAGGTGTTCCCTGGCAGGGGGAAGTCTGCTAAATACCTCATCTGTCCAGGGGGAGTCACTAGATGCTACGTGCGTATCCAGCCCAACCACCGACTTTCCCCAATGCCCGCACTAGGAGACACTCAGGGAAGACATACGGAGGGCTCCTAGGATATCCCAGGCGCTGCATACAGAGGACGGAACCTCGCTACCCTCAGAATTACGGAACGGGGTCGAGTGGGTGGGGGAGGTTTGGGGCCGCCATCCACGCAGCTGGATGGTGTCACATTTGTTCCCTGCCAGTGGGAAGTCCGCTAATTAACGCATCTGTCCAGTGGGAGGCACTAGAGGCTACCTGCATTTCCAGCACAACCCCCGCCTTTCCCCGGCAGCCCGCTGAAGGATCAACTCGGGGAAGACAGGCGGAAAGCTCCTGGGAGATCCCAGGCGCTGCAGGCCGAGGACGGAACCTCGCCACACTCAGAATTCTGGACGGGTTCGAGTGGGTGTGGGAATTTTGGGGCCGCCATCCACGCAGTTGCCTGGTGTCACATGTGTTCCCTGGCATGAGGAAGTCCGCTAATTACCGCCCCTGTACAGAGGGAGGCTCTACATGCTACCTGCATTTCCAGCCCAATCCCCAAATTTCCCCGGCAGCCCACTAGGAGACACTAGGGGAAGACACATGGAGGGCTGCTAGGAAAACCCAGGCGCTGCAGAAAGTGTACGGACCTCCCCACACTCAGAATTCAGGAACGCGGCAGAGTGGGTGGGAGAGGTTTGTGGCCGCCCTCCACGCAGCTGCCTCGTGTCACATTTGTTCCCTACAAGGGGGAGGTCCGCTAATTACCTCCCCTGTCCAGGGGTAGGCACTATATACTACCTGTATTTCCAGCACAACCCCCGCATTTCCCCGGCACCCCGCCTAGGATACACTCGGGGAAGACACGCGGGGATCCTAGGAGATTCCCAGGCGCTGGCAGACGAGTACGGAACTTCCCCACTCTCAGAATTCCGGAAGCGCCGAGTGGGTGGGGGATGTTTGGGAACCACCCTGTACGCAGCTGCCTGGTTTCACAGGTGGTTTCCTGGCAGGGTTGAATTCCGCTAATTTCCTCCCTGTCCAGGGGGAGACATACATGTTACCTTCTTTTCCGCACAACCCCCGTATTTCGGGCAGCCCGCAATAGGAGACACTCGGGAAGGAACGCGGAGGGCTCCTAGAGGATCCCACTTTCTGCAGACAGTGTAAGGACCTCCCCACACTCAAATTCCGGAACACGGCCGAGTGGGTGTGGGAGATTTGGGGCCACCCTCCACGAAGCTGCCTGGTATCACATGTGTTCCCTGGCAGGGGGAGCCGCTAATTACTCCCCTGTCCAGTGGGAGGCACTAGATGCTACCTGCATTTCCAGCCCAAGCCCCGCTTTCCCGGCACCCCGCAAAAAGTAACTGTGGAAGACACGCGGAGGGCTCCTAGGAGATCCCAAGCACTGCAGACAGAGGACGAAACCTCCCCAAACTCAGAATTCCGGAACGTGGCCGATTGGATGGGAATATTTGGGACCGGATTCCACGCAGCTGCCTGGTGTCACAGTTGTTCCCTGGCAGGGGAAATCCGCTAATAACCTCCCTGGTCCTGAGGAGGCACTACATTCTACCTGCATTTCCAGCCAAACCCCCAAATTTCCCCGGCATCCCACACTAGGAGCACTCGGGAAGACACGTGGAGGGCTCCTAGGTGGTACCAGGCACTTTAGACCGAAGACGGGACCTCCCCACACTCAGAATTCCAGAACAAGCCCGAGTGGGGTGTGGGAGGTATGGGGCCCCCGCCACGCAGTTGCCTCTTGTCACAGGTGTTCGCTGGCAGGGTGACTTCCGCTAATTACCTTCCCTGTTCAGGGGGAGGCACTACATGCTACCAGCTATTCCAGCACAACCCCCGCATTTTCATTGTAGCCCGCACAGTAGACACTCCGGAAGACACGCGGAGTGCTCCTAGAAGATCCCAGGCGCTGCAGACAGAGGACGGAACCTCCCCACGCTCAGATTTCCGGAACGCGTCCGAGTGGGTGGGGGAGGTTTTGGGCTTCCCTCCACAGCTGACTGGTGTCACATGTGTTTCCCTTGCAGGGGAATCCGCTAATCACCTCCACTATCCAGGGGGAGGCTCTACCATGCTACCTGCTTTTTCCAGCCCAACGACCGTTTTTTCACCGCATCCCAAATAGGACACTCGGAAGACACGTGGTGGGCTCCTAGATATACCAGGCGCTTCATAACCGAAGACTTGACTTCCCCACACTCAGAATTCCGGAACGAGTCCGAATGTGTATGGGAGTTTGGGGCAGCCCTTCACGCAACTGCCTCGTGTCACAGGTGTTCCCTACAAGGGGGAAGTCCGCTAATTACCTCCCCTGTCCAGGGGGAGGCACTATATACTACCTGTATTTCCAGCCCAACCTCCGCATTTCCCCGGCACACCACATAGGATCACTCGGGGAAGTAACGCGG
>NC_045703.1:75298880-75349595 GCF_009834535.1 Camelus ferus
GAGAGAGTTCGTTCATC
The DNA here is from genome assembly GCF_009834535.1 of Camelus ferus. Classification (NCBI taxonomy): domain Eukaryota; kingdom Metazoa; phylum Chordata; class Mammalia; order Artiodactyla; family Camelidae; genus Camelus; species Camelus ferus. The sequence continues at coordinate 75,298,898 of NC_045703.1, forward strand.
TAGCACAAAGGAACGGGTTGCAGGAGAAAATTTTCACTGTTTTCTCTTTGTGTTTTCTAGTGCCGTTTTAAAATTCTGCAGTTTTCAGTATAAAACCGAGTTGGAGCTAGTACATCCCCATATATATGTGATGGAGTGGAGTTTGCAAGTGTAAAGAAATATTGTGTTCCCAACAATCTAGGTGATGGACGTCTTTCACACACATTTATATCTCAGAGAGGACCATGTGGAGAGACGTTCGTTCATCTAGCACAAAGGAACAGGTTGCAGGAGATACTTTATTTGTTTCTCAGTCGGTCTCCTAGTGCCAGTTTGAAGTTCCTGCAGTACCACTGTAAAAATGCTTTGGAGCTAGTACATCCCCATATATAGGTATGGAGGGGGTTGGCAACTGAAAAGAAACTTTGTGTTCCCAACAAGCAAGGTAAAGGACGGCATTCACACACTTATCTCTCAGGACTGAGCATGCAGAGGGACGTTCGTTCTCTAGCCAAAGGGAACGTGTTGCAGGTGAATCTTTTACTCTGGTTTCTCAGTCTTTTCCTAGTGCCGTTTTAAAATTCCTGCAGTTTTCAGTGTAAAACTAGTTGGAGATAGTACCTCACCATATATATGTATGGAGTGGAGTTTGCAACTCTATAGAACCATTGTTTTCCCAACAAATAGGTGAAGGACGTCTTTCACACACACTTATGTCTCAGAAGTGACCATGTGGAGAGACGTTCGTTCATCTAGCACAAATGGAACGGGTTGCAGGAGAAATTTTTCTTTGGTTTCTCAGTCTTTTCCTAGTGACGGTTTGAAGATCCTGCATTAACACTGTAATAACGTGTTGGAGCTAGTACCTCCCCATATATAATGTAGTGGAGTTGCAACTGAAGAGAAACTTTGTGTTCCCAACAAGCAATGTGAAATACGGTTTCACACACACTTATTTCTCAGAAATGAACATTTGGAGAGACGTTCGTTCATCTAGCAGAAATGGATCACGTTGCATGTGAAATTTTTACTCTGATATCTCAGTCTGTTTCGTACTTCCGTTTTGAAGTTCCTGCAGTTTCAGTGTAAAACGAGTTGGAGCTTGTACCCTCCCCATATATATATAGATTGGAGTTAGCAGCTGAAAAGAAACTTTGTGTTCCCAACAAGCAAGTTGAATGACGGCTTCACACACACTTATATCTCAGAACTGAGCATGTGAGAGAGACTCGCTTCATCTAGCACAAAAGGAACTGGTTGCAGGAGAAACTTTTACTCTGGATTCTCAGTGTGTTTCCTAGTGCCGGTTTGAAGTTCCTGCAGTTTTCACTGTAAAATTGAGTTGGAGCTAGAAACCTCCTCATATATGTATGGAGTTTAGTTTGCAACTCAAAGGAATCTTTGTGTTCCCATCAAGTTAGGTGAAGGACGACTTTCACACACACATATTTCTCAAAAATGAGCATGTGGAGAGACTTTCTTTCATCTAGTACAAAGGCAATGGTTTGCTGTTGAAACTTTTACTCTGGTTTCTCAAACTGTTTAATAGGTCGGTGTGAATTTCCTGCAATTTCACTGTAAAACCGAGTTGGAGCTAGTACCTCCCTTTATATATGTATGGATTGTAATTTGCAACTGAAAAGAAACTTTGTGTTCCTAACAAGCTAGGGGAAAAGGACGGCTTTCACACACCCTAATCTCTCAGAACTGAGCATTTGTAGTGAGTTTGTTCATCTAGCACAAAGGGAACGTTTGCATGAGAAACATTTACTCCAGTTTCTAAGTCTGTATCCTAGTTCCTGTTTGAAATTCCTGCCAGTTTCACTGTAACACCGAGTGGAGCTAGTACCTCCCCATAAATATGTATGGAGAGGAGTTTGAAACTGAAAAAGAAAGTTTGTGTTCCCAACAAGCTAGGTGTGAAGGACGGCTTTCACACACACTTATCTCACAGAACTGAGCATGCGGCGAGACGTTCGTTCATCTAGCACAAAGGGAGACGCGTTGCAGATGGAACTTTTACTCTGGTTTCTCAGTGTATATACTAGTGTCGGTTAGATGTTAAAGCATTTTTCACTGTAAAACGGAGATGGAGCTAGTACCTCCCCATATATAAGTATGGAGGGATATTGCAACTGAAAATTAATTTTGTGTTCCAACAAGCAGGTTAATAAAGGCTTTCACACACAATTATCTCTCAGAAATAAGCTTGTGGAGAGATGTTGTTGCTTATCTAGCACAAGGGAACGGGTTTGCAGGAGAAACTATCTCTATGCTGTCTCAGCTGTCCTAGTGCCGGTATGAAGATCCTGCAGTTTTCACTGTAACCCGGTTGGAGCTAGAACCTCCCCGTATATATGTATGAACTGGAGATTGCAAACTGAAAAAAAACTTTGTATTCCCAACAAGCTAGGTGAAGTACGGCTTGCACACAAAATTATCCCTTGAACTGAGCATGTGGAGAGACGTTCGTTCATCTAGCATAAAGGGAACGGGGTTGCAGGAGTAACTTTTCTCTGGTTTCTCATTTTGTTTCCTAGTGCCCCGGTTAAAATTCCACCAGTTTTCAGATATAAAACCGAGTTGGAGCTAGTTACATCCCCATATATAAGTATGGAATGGGAGTTTGCAAACTGTAAAGAATCATGGTGTTCCCAAAAAGCAAGTTGATGGACGGCTTTCACCACACCTTATGTTTCAGAAGTTACCATGTGGAGAGACGTTCGTTCAATCCTAGCATAAAGGGAACGGGTTGCGGGAGAAACTTTTACTCTGGTTTCTCAGTCTGTTACCTAGTGCCGGTTTGAAGTTCCTGCAGTTTTTCACTGTAAACCCGAGTTGAGCTAGAACGTCCCCATATATATGTATGAACCTGGAGATTTCAACTGAAAAAAAAATTTATGTTCCCAATAAGCTAGGTGAAGTACGGCTTTCACACACAAATATCTCTCAAACTGAGCATGTGGGGAGACGTTCGTTCATCTAGCACAAAGGGAACGGGTTTGCAGCAGAAACTTTTTCTCTGGATTCTCATTGTGTTTCCTAGTGCCGTTTTAAAATTCCTGCAGTTTTCAGTGTAAAACCTAGTTGGAGATAGTACCTCCCCATATATATGTACGGAGTGGAGTTTGCAATTGTAAAGAAACTTAGTGTTCCCAACAAGCTAGGTGAAGGACGTCTTTCACACACACTTATATCTCAGAAGTGACCATGTGGAGAGACGTTCGTTCATCTAGCACAAACGGAACTGGTTGCAGGAGAAACTTTTTCTCTGGTTTCTCATTTTGTTTCCTAGTGCCGTTTTAAAATTCCTGAGTATTCAGTGTAAAACCTAGTTAGACATAGTACCCTCCCCATATATATGAATGTAGTGGAGTTTGCAACTGAAAAGAAACTTTGTGTATTCAACAAGCTAGGTGAAGGACGGATTTCACACACAGTTATCCCTCAGAAATTAGCATTTGGAGAGACTTTCGTTCATCTAGCACAAAGGAACGGGTTGCAGGAGAAAATTTTCTCTGTTTTCTCTTTGTGTTTTCTAGTGCCGTTTTAAAATTCCTGCAGTTTTCAGTATAAAACCGAGTTGGAGCTAGTACATCCCCATATATATGTATGGAGTGGAGTTTGCAAGTGTAAAGAATTATTGTGTTCCCAACAATCTAGGTGATGGACGGCTTTCACACACATTTATATCTCAGAAGTGACCATGTGGAGAGACGTTCGTTCATCTAGCACAAAGGGAACTTGTTGCAGGTGAATCTTTTACTCTGGTTTCTCAGTCTTTTTCCTAGTGCCGTTTTAAAATTCCTGCATTTTTCAGTGTAAAACCTAGTTGGAGATAGTACCCTCCCCATATATATGTATGGAGTGGAGTTTGCAACTCTATAGAACCATTGTGTTCCCAACAAACTAGGTGAAGGACGTCTTTCACACACACTTATGTCTCAGAAGTGACCATGTGGAGAGACGTTCGTTCATCTAGCACAAATGGAACGGGTTGCAGGAGAAATTTTTCTTTGGTTTCTCAGTCTTTTTCCTAGTGACGGTTTGAAGTTCCTGCAGTTAACACTGTAATAACGTGTTGGAACTAGTACCTCCCCATATATATGAATGTAGTGGAGTTTGCAACTGAAGAGAAACTTTGTGTTCCCAACAAGCAATGTGAAATACGGTTTTCACACACACTTATTTCTCAGAAATGAACATTTGGAGAGACTTTCGTTCATCTAGCAGAAATGGATCACGTTGCATGTGAAATTTTTACTCTGATATCTCAGTGTGTTTCGTACTTCCGTTTTGAAGTTCCTGCAGTTTCAGTGTAAAACGGAGTTGGAGCTTGTACCTCCCCATATATATATATGGATTGGAGTTTGCAGCTGAAAAGAAACTTTGTGTTCCCAACAAGCAAGTTGAATGACGGCTTTCACACACACTTATCTCTCAGAACTGAGCATGTGGAGAGACGTTTGTTCATCTAGCACAAAGGGAACTGGTTGCAGGAGAAACTTTTACTCTGGATTCTCAGTGTGTTTCCTAGTGCCGGTTTGAAGTTCCTGCAGTTTTCACTGTAAAATCGAGTTGGAGCTAGAACCTCCTCATATATATGTATGGAGTGTAGTTTGCAACTCAAAGGAATCTTTGTGTTCCCATCAAATTAGGTGAAAGACGACTTTCACACACACATATTTCTCAAAAATGAGCATGTGGAGAGACTTTCTTTCATCTAGTACAAAGGCAACGGTTTGCTGTTGAAACTTTTACTCTGGTTTCTCAAGCTGTTTCCTAGGTCCGGTGTGAATTTCCTGCAATTTTCACTGTAAAACCGAGTTGGAGCTAGTACCTCCCTTTATATATGTATGGATTGTAATTTGCAACTGAAAAGAAACTTTGTGTTCCTAACAAGCTAGGGGAAGGACGGCTTTCACACACCCTAATCTCTCAGAACTGAGCATTTGTAGTGAAGTTTGTTCATCTAGCACAAAGGGAACGGGTTGCATGAGAAATATTTACTCCGGTTTCTAAGACTGTATCCTAGTTCTGGTTTGAAATTCCTGCAGTTTTCACTGTAACACCGAGTTGGAGCTAGTACCTCCCCATAAATATGTATGGAGAGGAGTTTGAAACTGAAAAGAAACTTTGTGTTCCCAACAAGCTAGGTGAAGGACGGCTTTCACACACACTTATCTCACAGAACTGAGCATGCGGCGAGACGTTCGTTCATCTAGCACAAAGAGAACGCGTTGCAGATGAAACTTTTACTCTGGTTTCTCAGTGTATATACTAGTGTCGGTTAGATGTTAAAGCATTTTCACTGTAAAACGGAGATGGAGCTAGTACCTCCCCATATATAAGTATGGAGTGTATATTGCAACTGAAAATTAATTTTGTGTTCCCAACAAGCTAGGTTAATAAAGGCTTTCACACACAATTATTCTCTCAGAAATGAGCATGTGGAGAGATGTTCGCTTATCTAGCACAAAGGGAACGGGTTGCAGGAGAAACTATCTCTATGCTGTCTCAGTCTGTTTACTAGTGCCTGTAAGATGTTCCTGCAGTTTTCACTGTAAACCCGAGTTGGAGCTAGAACCTCCCCTTATATATGTATGAACTGGAGATTGCAACTGAAAAAAAACTTTGTATTCCCAACAAGCTAGGTGAAGTACGGCTTGCACACAAAATTATCCCTTGAAGTGAGCATGTGGAGAGACGTTCGTTCATCTAGCACAAAGGGAACGGGTTGCAGCAGAAAATTTTTCTCTGGTTTCTCATTGTGTTTCCTAGTACCGTTTTAAAATTCCTGAGTATGCAGTGTAAAACCTAGTTGGAGCTAGTACCTACCCATATATATGAATGTAGTGGAGTTTGCAACTGAAAAGAAACTTTGTGTATTCAACAAGCTAGGTGAAGGACGGCTTTCACACACACTTATCCCTCAGAAATTAGCATGTGGAGAGACGTACGTTCATCTAGCACAAAAAAACGGGTTGCAGGAGAAAATTTTCTCTGTTTTCTCATTTTGTTTCCTAGTGCCGGTTTAAAATTCCACCAGTTTTCTGTATAAAACCGAGTTGGAGCTAGTACATCCCCATATATAAGTATGGAATGGAGTTTGCAACTGTAAAGAATCATTGTGTTCCCAACAAGCAAGGTGATGGACGGCTTTCACACACACTTATGTCTCAGAAGTTACCATGTGGAGAGACGTTCGTTCATCTAGCATAAAGGGAACGGGTTGCGGGAGAAACTTTTACTCTGGTTTCTCAGTCTGTTACCTAGTGCCGGTTTGAAGTTCCTGCAGTTTTCACTGTAAACCCGAGTTTGATCTAGAACGTCCCCATATATATGTATGAACTGGAGATTTCAACTGAAAAAAAAATTTATGATCCCAATAAGCTAGGTGAAGTACGGCTTTCACACACAATTATCTCTCAGACTGAGCATGTGGGGAGACGTTCGTTCATCTAGCACAAAGGGAACGGGTTGCAGCAGAAACTATTTCTCTGGTTTCTCATTGTGTTTCCTAGTGCCGTTTTAAAATTCCTGCAGTTTTCAGTGTAAAACCAAGTTGGAGATAGTACCTCCCCATATATATGTATGGAGTGGAGTTTGCAATTGTAAAGAAACTTAGTGTTCCCAACAAGCTAGGTGAAGGACGTCTTTCACACACACTTATATCTCAGAAGTGACCATGTGGAGAGACGTTCGTTCATCTAGCAAAAATGGAAAGTTTTGCAGGAGAAACTTTTACTCTGGATTCTCAGTCTGTTTATAGTGCCGGTTTGAGGTTCCTGCATTTTTCACTCTAAACCCGAATTTGAGCTAGTACATCCCCATATATATCTATGAACTGGAGATTGCAACTAAAAAAAACTTTGTGTTCCCAACAAGCTAGGTGAAGAATGGCTTTCACACACACTTATCCCTCAGAAATTAGCATGTGGAGAGACGTTCGTTCATCTAGCACAAAGGAACGGGTTGCAGGAGAAAATTTTCTCTGTTTTCTCTTTGTGTTTTCTAGTGCCGTTTTAAAATTCCTGCAGTTTTCAGTGTAAAACCTAGTTGGAGATAGTACCTCCCCATATATATTTATGGAGTGGGGTTTGCAACTCTATAGAACCATTGTGTTCCCAACAAACTAGGTGAAGGTCGTCTTTCACACACACTTATATCTCAGAAGTGACCATGTGGAGAGACGTTCGTTCAACTAGCACAAATGGAACGGGTTGCAGGAGAAATTTTTCTTTGGTTTCTCAGTCTTTTTCCTAGTGACGGTTTGAAGTTCCTGCAGTTAACACTGTAATAACGTGTTGGAGCTAGTACCTCCCCATATATATGAATGTAGTGGAGTTTGCAACTGAAGAGAAACTTTGTGTTCCCAACAAGCAAAGTGAAATACGGTTTTCACACACACTTATTTCTCAGAAATGAACATTTGGAGAGACGTTCGTTCATCTAGCAGAAATGGAAAACGTTGCATGTGAAATTTTTACTCTGATATCTCAGTGTGTTTCGTACTTCCGTTTTGAAGTTCCTGCAGTTTCAGTGTAAAACCGAGTTGGAGCTTGTACCTCCCCATATATATATATTTATTGGAGTTTGCAGCTGAAAAGAAACTTTGTGTTCCCAACAAGCAAGTTGAATGACGGCTTTCACACACACTTATCTCTCAGAACTGAGCATGTGGAGAGACGTTCCTTCATCTAGCACAAAGGGAACTGGTTGCAGGAGAAACTTTTACTCTGGTTTCTCAGTGTGTTTCCTAGTGCCGGTTTGAAGTTCCTGCAGTTTTCACTGTAAAATCGAGTAGGAGCTAGAACCTCCTCATATATATGTATGGAGTGTAGTTTGCAACTCAAAGGAATCTTTGTGTTCCCATCAAGTTAGGTGAAGGACGACTTTCACACACACATATTTCTCAAAAATGAGCATGTGGAGAGACTTTCTTTCATCTAGTACAAAGGCAACGGTTTGCTGTTGAAACTTTTACTCTGGTTTCTCAATCTGTTTCCTAGGTCCGGTGTGAATTTCCTGCAATTTTCACTGTAAAACAGAGTTGGAGCTAGTACCTCCCTTTATATATATTTATGGATTGTAATTTGCAACTGAAAAGAAACTTTGTGTTCCTAACCAGCTAGGGGAAGGACGGCTTTCACACACCCTAATCCCTCAGAACTGAGCATTTGTAGTGACGTTTGTTCATCTAGCACAAAGGGAACGTGTTGCATGAGAAACATTTACTCCGGTTTCTAAGTCTGTATCCTAGTTCCGGTTTGAAATTCCTGCAGTTTTCACTGTAACACCGAGTTGGAGCTAGTACCTACCCAAAAATATGTATGGAGAGGAGTTTGAAACTGAAAAGAAAGTTTGTGTTCCCAACAAGCTAGGTGAAGGACGGCTTTCACACACACTTATCTCACAGAACTGAGCATGCGGCGAGACGTTGGTTCATCTAGCACAAAGGGAACGGGTTGCAGCAGAAACTTTTTCTATGGTTTCTCATTGTGTTTCCTAGTGCCGTTTTAAAATTCCTGCAGTTTTCAGTGTAAAACCTAGTTGGAGATAGTACCTCCCCATATATATGTATGGAGTGGAGTTTGCAATTGTAAAGAAACTTAGTGTTCCCAACAAGCTATGTGAAGGACGTCTTTCAAACACACTTATATCTCAGAAGTGACCATGTGGAGAGACGTTCGTTCATCTAGCAAAAGTGGAAAGTTTTGCAGGAGAAACTTTCACTCTGGATTCTCAGTCTGTTTCCTAGTGCCGGTTTTAAGTTCCTGCATTTTTCACTGTAAACCCGAATATGAGCTAGTACATCCCCATATATATGTATGGAGTGGAGTTGGCAACTGAAAAGAAACTTTGTGTTCCCAACAAGCAAGGTGAAGGACGGCATTCACACACACTTATATCTCAGGACTGAGCATGCAGAGGGACGTTCGTTCATCTAGCACAAAGGGAAAGTTTTGCAGGTGAAACTTTTACACTGGTTTCTCAGTCTGTTTCCTAGTGCCGTTTTAAAATTCCTGCAGTTTTCAGTTTAAAACCTAGTTGGAGATAGTACCTCCCCATATATATGTATGGAGTGCAGTTTGCAATTGTAAAGAAACTTAGTGTTCCCAACAAGCTAGGTGAAGGACGTCTTTCACACACACTTATATCTCAGAAGTGACCATGTGGAGAGACGTTCATTCATCTAGCAAAAATGGAAAGGTTTGCAGGAGAAACTTTTACTCTGGATTCTCAGTCTGTTTCCTAGTGCCGGTTTGAAGTTCCTGCATTTTTCACTGTAAACCCGAATTTGAGCTAGTACATCCCCATATATATCTATGAACTGGAGATTGCAACTAAAAAAAACTTTGTGTTCCCAACAAGCTAGGTGAAGTATGGCTTTCACACACAATTATCTCTCGAACTGAGCATGTGGAAAGACGTTCGTTCATCTAGCACAAAGGGAAAGGGTTGCAGCAGAAACTTTTTCTCTGGTTTCTCATTGTGTTTCCTAGTGCCGTTTTTAAATTCCTGAGTATTCAGTGTAAAACCTAGTTGGAGATAGTACCACCCCATATATATGAATGTAGTGGAGTTTGCAACTGAAAAGAAATTTTGTGTCCCCACCAAGCAAGGTGAATAACGGCTTTCACACACACGTATCTCTCAGAAATGAACATTTGGAGAGACGTTCGTTCATCTAGCAGAAATTTAATGTGATGCATGAGAAACTTTTACTCTGATTTCTCAGTCTGTTTCGTACTTCCGTTTTGAAGTTCCTGCAGTTTTCACTGAAAAACCGATTTGGAGCTAGTTACTCCCCATATATATTTAAGGAGTGGAGTTTGCAACTGAAAAAAACTTTGTGTTCCCAACAAGCTAGGTGAAGGACGGCTTTCACACACAATTATCTCTCGAACTGAGCATGTGGAGAGACGTTCGTTCATCTAGCACAAAGGGAACGGGTTGCAGGAGAAACTTTACTCTGGTTTCTCAGTCTGTTTCCTAGTGCCGGTTTGAAGTTCCTGCAGAATTCCCTGTAAAACCGATTTGGAGCTAGTACCTCCCCATATATATGTATGAAGTAGAGTTTGCAACTGAAAAAAAAATTGTGTATTCAACAAGCAAGGTGAAGGACGGCTTTCACACACACTTATCCCTCAGAAATTAGCATGTGGAGAGACGTTCGTTCATCTAGCACAAAGGGAACGGGTTGCAGGAGAAATTTTTCTTTGGTTTCTCAGTCTTTTTCCTAGGGACGGTTTGAAGTTCCTGCAGTTAACAGTGAATAACGTGTTGGAGCTAGTACCTCCTCATATATATGAATGTAGTGGAGTTTGCAACTGAAGAGAAACTTTGTTTTCCCAACAAACAATGTGAAATACGGTTTTCACACACACTTATTTCTCAGAAATGAACATTTGGAGAGACGTTCGTTCATCTAGCAGAATTGGATCACGTTGCATGTGAAATTATTACTCTGATATCTCAGTGTGTTTCGTAATTCCGTTTTGAAGTTCCTGCAGTTTCAGTGTAAAACCGAGTTGGAGCTTGTACCTCCCCATAAATATATATGTATTGGAGTTTGCAGCTGAAAAGAAACTTTGTGTTCCCAGCAAGCAAGTTGAATGACGGCTTTCACACACACTTATCTCTCAGAACTGAGCATGTGGAGAGACGTTCGTTCATCTAGCACAAAGGGAACTGGTTGCAGGAGAAACTTTTACTCTGGATTCTCAGTGTGTTTCCTAGTGCCGGTTTGAAGTTCCTGCAGTTTTCACTGTAAAATCGAGTTGGAGCTAGAACCTCCTCATATATATGTATGGAGTGTAGTTTGCAACTCAAAGGAATCTTTGTGTTCCCATCAAGTTAGGTGAAGGACGACTTTCACACACATATATTTCTCAAAAATGAGCATGTGGAGAGACTTTCTTTCATCTAGTACAAAGGAAACGGTTTGCTGGTGAAACTTTTACTCTGGTTTCTCAATCTGTTTCCTAGGTCCGGTGTGAATTTCCTGCAATTTTCACTGTAAAACCGAGTTGGAGCTAGTACCTCCCTTTATATATGTATGGATTGTAATTTGCAACTGAAAAGAAACTTTGTGTTCCTAACAAGCTAGGGGAAGGACGGATTTCACACACCCTAATCTCTCAGAACTGAGCATTTCTAGTGACGTTTGTTCATCTAGCACAAAGGGAACGGGTTGCATGAGAAACATTTACTCCGGTTTCTAAGTCTGTATCCTAGTTCCGGTTTGAAATTCCTGCAGTTTTCACTGTAACACCGAGTTGGAGCTAGTACCTCCCCATAAATATGTATGGAGAGGAGTTTGAAACTGAAAGAAAGTTTGTGTTCCCAACAAGCTAGGTGAAGAACGGCTTTCACACACACTTATCTCACAGAACTGAGCATGCGGCGAGACGTTCGTTCATCTAGCACAAAGGGAACGCGTTGCAGATGAAACTTTTACTCTGGTTTCTCAGTGTATATAATAGTGTCGGTTAGATGTTAAAGCATTTTTCACTGTAAAACGGAGATGGAGCTAGTACCTCCCCATATATAAGTATGGAGTGGATATTGCAACTGAAAATTAATTTTGTGTTCCCAACAAGCTAGGTTAATAAAGGCTTTCACACACAATTATCTCTCAGAAATGAGCATGTGGAGAGATGTTCGCTTATCTAGCACAAAGGGAACGGGTTGCAGGAGAAACTATCTCTATGCTGTCTCAGTCTGTTTCCTAGTGCCGTTATGAAGTTCCTGCAGTTTTCACTGTAAACCCGAGTTGGAGCTAGAACCTCCCCGTATATATGTAAGATCTGGAGTTTGCAACTGAAAAAAAATTTATGTTCCCAATAAGCTAGGTGAAGTACGGCTTTCACTCACAATTATCTCTCAAATTGAGCATGTGGGGAGACGTTCGTTCATCTAGCACAAACGGAACGGGTTGCATCAGAAAGTTTTTCTCTGGTTTCTCATTGTGTTTCCTAGTGCCGTTTTAAAATTCCTGCAGTTTTCAGTGTAAAACCTAGTTGGAGATAGTACCTCCCCATATATATGTATGGAGTGGAGTTTGCAATTGTAAAGAAACTTAGTGTTCCCAACAAGCTAGGTGAAGGACGTCTTTCACACACACTTATATCTCAGAAGTGACCATGTGGAGAGACGTTCGTTCATCTAGCAATAGTGGAAAGTTTTGCAGGAGAAACTTTTACTCTGGATTCTCAGTCTGTTTCCTAGTGCCGGTTTGAAGTTCCTGCATTTTTCACTGTAAACCCGAATATGAGCTAGTACATCCCCATATATATTTATGCAGTGGAGTTGGCAACTGAAAAGAAACTTTGTGTTCCCAGCAAGCAAGGTGAAGGACGGCATTCACACACACTTATCTCTCAGGACTGAGCATGCAGAGGGACGTTCGTTCATCTAGCACAAAGGGAAAGTGTTGCATGTGAAACTTTTACTCTGGTTTCTCAGTCTGTTTCCTAGTGCCGTTTTAAATTTCCTGCAGTTTTCAGTTTAAAACCTAGTTGGAGATAGTACCTCCCCATATATATGTATGGAGTGCAGTTTGCAATTGTAAAGAAACTTAGTGTTCCCAACAAGCTAGTTGAAGGACGTCTTTCACACACACTTATATCTCAGAAGTGACCATGTGGAGAGACGTTCATTCATCTAGCAAAAATGGAAAGGTTTGCAGGAGAAACTTTTACTCTGGATTCTCAGTCTGTTTCCTAGTGCCGGTTTGAAGTTCCTGCATTTTCACTGTAAACCCGAATTTGAGCTAGTACATCCCCATATATATCTATGAACTGGAGATTGCAACTAAAAAAAACTTTGTGTTCCCAACAAGCTAGGTGAAGTATGGCTTTCACACACAATTATCTCTCGAACTGAGCATGTGGAGAGACGTTCGTTCATCTAGCACAAAGGGAACGGGTTGCAGCAGAAACTTTTTCTCTGGTTTCTCATTGTGTTTCCTAGTGCCGTTTTTAAATTCCTGAGTATTCAGTGTAAAACCTAGTTGGAGATAGTACCTCCCCATATATATGAATGTAGTGGAGTTTGCAACTGAAAAGAAATTTTGTGTCCCCACCAAGCAAGGTGAATAACGGCTTTCACACACACGTATCTCTCAGAAATGAACATTTGGAGAGACGTTCGTTCATCTAGCAGAAATTTAATGCAATGCATGAGAAACTTTTACTCTGATTTCTCAGTCTGTTTCGTACTTCCGTTTTGAAGTTCCTGCAGTTTTCACTGAAAAACCGATTTGGAGCTAGTTACTCCCCATATACATTTATGGAGTGGAGTTTTGCAACTGAGAAAAACTTTGTGTTCCCAACAAGCTAGGTGAAGGACGGCTTTAACACACAATTATCTCTCGAACTGAGCATGTGGAGAGACGTTCGTTCATCTAGCACAAAGGGAACGGGTTGCAGGAGAAACTTTACTCTGGTTTCTCAGTCTGTTTCCTAGTGCCGGTTTGAAGTTCCTGCAGAATTCCCTGTAAAACCGATTTGGAGCTAGTACCTCTCCATAAATATGTATGGAGTAGAGTTTGCAACTGAAAAAAACTTTGTGTATTCAACAAGCAAGGTGAAGTACGGCTTTCACACACACTTATCCCTCAGAAATTAGCATGTGGAGAGACGTTCGTTCATCTAGCACAAAGGAACGGGTTGCAGGAGAAAATTTTGTCTGTTTTTCTCTGTGTGTTTTCTAGTGCCGGTTTAAAATTCCTGCAGTTTTCAGTATAAAACCGAGTTGGAGCTAGTACATCCACATATATATGTATGGAGTGGAGTTTGCAAGTGTAAAGAAATATTGTGTTCCCAACAATCTAGGTGATGGACGGCTTTCACACAAAATTATCCCTTGAATTGAGCATGTGGAGAGACGTTCGTTCATCTAGCATAAAAGGAACTGGTTGCAGGAGAAACTTTTTCTCTGGTTTCTCATTGTGTTTCCTAGTGCCTGTTTAAAATTCCACCAGTTTTCAGTATAAAACCGAGTTGGAGCTAGTACATCCCCATATATTAGTATGGAATGGAGTTTGCAACTGTAAAGAATCATTGTGTTCCCAACAAGCAAGGTGATGGACGGCTTTCACACACACTTATGTCTCAGAAGTTACCATGTGGAGAGACGTTCGTTCATCTAGCATAAAGGGAACGGGTTGCGGGAGAAACTTTTACTCTGGTTTCTCAGTCTGTTACCTAGTGCCGGTTTGAAGTTCCTGCAGTTTTCACTGTAAACCCGAGTTTGAGCTAGAACGTCCCCATATATATGTATGAACTGGAGATTTCAACTGAAAAAAAAATTTATGTTCCCAATAAGCTAGGTGAAGTACGGCTTTCACACACAATTATCTCTCAAACTGAGCATGTGGGGAGACGTTCGTTCATCTAGCACAAACGGAACGGGTTGCAGTAGAAAGTTTTTCTCTGGTTTCTCATTGTGTTTCCTAGTGCCGTTTTTAAATTCCTTCAGTTTTCAGTGTAAAACCTAGTGGGAGATAGTACCTCCCAATATATATGTATGGAGTGGAGTTTGCAATTGTAAAGAAACTTAGTGTTCCCAACAAGCTAGGTGAAGGACGTCTTTCAAACACACTTTTTCTCAGAAGTGACCATGTGGAGAGACGTTCGTTCATCTAGCAATAGTGGAAAGTTTTTCAGGAGAAACTTTTACTCTGGATTCTCAGTCTGTTTCCTAGTGCCGGTTTGAAGTTCCTGCATTTTTCACTGTAAACCCGAATATGAGCTAGTACATCCCCATATATATGTATGGAGTGGAGTTGGCAACTGAAAAGAAACTTTGTGTTTACAGCAAGCAAGGTGAAGGACGGCATTCACACACACTTATCTCTCAGGACTGAGCATGCAGAGGGACGTTCGTTCATCTAGCACAAAGGGAAAGTGTTGCATGTGAAACTTTTACTCTGGTTTCTCATTCTGTTTCCTAGTGCCGTTTTAAAATTCCTGCAGTTTTCAGTTTAAAACCTAGTTGGAGATAGTACCTCCCCATATATATGTATGGAGTGCAGTTTGCAATTGTAAAGAAACTTAGTGTTCCCAACAAGCTAGTTGAAGGACGTCTTTCACACACACTTATATCTCAGAAGTGACCATGTGGAGAGACGTTCATTCATCTAGCAAAAATGGAAAGGTTTGCAGGAGAAACTTTTACTCTGGATTCTCAGTCTGTTTCCTAGTGCCGGTTTGAAGTTCCTGCATTTTTCACTGTAAACCCGAATTTGAGCTAGTACATCCCCATATATATCTATGAACTGGAGATTGCAACTAAAAAAAACTTTGTGTTCCCAACAAGCTAGGTGAAGTATGGCTTTCACACACAATTATCTCTCGAACTGAGCATGTGGAGAGACGTTCGTTCATCTAGCACAAAGGGAACGGGTTGCAGCAGAAACTTTTTCTCTGGTTTCTCATTGTGTTTCCTAGTGCCGTTTTTAAATTCCTGAGTATTCAGTGTAAAACCTAGTTGGAGATAGTACCTCCCCATATATATGAATGTAGTGGAGTTTGCAACTGAAAAGAAATTTTGTGTCCCCACCAAGCAAGGTGAATAACGGCTTTCACACACACGTATCTCTCAGAAATGAACATTTGGAGAGACGTTCGTTCATCTAGCAGAAATTTAATGCGATGCATGAGAAACTTTTACTCTGATTTCTCAGTCTGTTTCGTACTTCCGTTTTGAAGTTCCTGCAGTTTTCACTGAAAAACCGATTTGGAGCTAGTTACTCCCCATATACATTTATGGAGTGGAGTTTGCAACTGAGAAAAACTTTGTGTTCCCAACAAGCTAGGTGATGGACGGCTTTAACACACAATTATCTCTCGAACTGAGCATGTGGAGAGACGTTCGTTCATCTAGCACAAAGGGAACGGGTTGCAGGAGAAACTTTAATCTGGTTTCTCAGTCTGTTTCCTAGTGCCGGTTTGAAGTTCCTGCAGAATTCCCTGTAAAACCGATTTGGAGCTAGTACCTCCCCATATATATGTATGGAGTAGAGTTTGCAACTGAAAAAAACTTTGTGTATTCAACAAGCAAGGTGAAGGACGGCTTTCACACACACTTATCCCTCAGAAATTAGCATGTGGAGAGACGTTCGTTCATCTAGCACAAAGGAACGGGTTGCAGGAGAAAATTTTGTCTGTTTTCTCTGTGTGTTTTCTAGTGCCGGTTTAAAATTCCTGCAGTTTTCAGTATAAAACCGAGTTGGAGCTAGTACATCCCCATATATATGTATGGAGTGGAGTTTGCAAGTGTAAAGAAATATTGTGTTCCCAACAATCTAGGTGATGGACGGCTTTCACACAAAATTATCCCTTGAATTGAGCATGTGGAGAGACGTTCGTTCATCTAGCATAAAAGGAACTGGTTGCAGGAGAAACTTTTTCTCTGGTTTCTCATTGTGTTTCCTAGTGCCGGATTAAAATTCCACCAGTTTTCAGTATAAAACCGAGTTGGAGCTAGTACATCCCCATATATTAGTATGGAATGGAGTTTGCAACTGAAAAAAAAATTGTGTATTCAACAAGCAAGGTGAAGGACGGCTTTCACACACACTTATCCCTCAGAAATTAGCATGTGGAGAGACGTTCGTTCATCTAGCACAAAGGAACGGGTTGCAGGATAAAATTTTGTCTGTTTTCTCTGTGTGTTTTCTAGTGCCGGTTTAAAATTCCTGCAGTTTTCAGTATAAAACCGAGTTGGAGCTAGTACATCCACATATATATGTATGGAATGGAGTTTGCAAGTGTAAAGAAATATTGTGTTCCCAACAATCTAGGTGATGGACGGTTTTCACACAAAATTATCCCTTGAATTGAGCATGTGGAGAGACGTTCGTTCATCTAGCATAAAGGGAACTGGTTGCAGGAGAAACTTTTTCTCTGGTTTCTCATTGTGTTTCCTAGTGCCGGTTTAAAATTCCACCAGTTTTCAGTATAAAACCAAGTTGGAGCTAGTACATACCCATATATAAGTATTGAATGGAGTTTGCAACTGTAAAGAATCATTGTGTTCCCAACAAGCAAGGTGATGGACGGCTTTCACACACACTTATGTCTCAGAAGTTACCATGTGGAGAGACGTTCGTTCATCTAGCACAAATGGAACGGGTTGCAGGAGAAATTTTTCTTTGGTTTCTCAGTCTTTTTCCTAGGGACGGTTTGAAGTTCCTGCAGTTAACAGTGTAATAACGTGTTGGAGCTAGTACCTCCTCATATATATGAATGTAGTGGAGTTTGCAACTGAAGAGAAACTTTGTTTTCCCAACAAACAATGTGAAATACGGTTTTCACACACACTTATTTCTCAGAAATGAACATTTGGAGAGACGTTCGTTCATCTAGCAGAATTGGATCACGTTGCATGTGAAATTATTACTCTGATATCTCAGTGTGTTTCGTAATTCCGTTTTGAAGTTCCTGCAGTTTCAGTGTAAAACCGAGTTGGAGCTTGTACCTCCCCATAAATATATATGTATTGGAGTTTGCAGCTGAAAAGAAACTTTGTGTTCCCAGCAAGCAAGTTGAATGACGGCTTTCACACACACTTATCTCTCAGAACTGATCATGTGGAGAGACGTTCGTTCATCTAGCACAAAGGGAACTGGTTGCAGGAGAAACTTTTACTCTGGATTCTCAGTGTGTTTCCTAGTGTCGGTTTGAAGTTCCTGCAGTTTTCACTGTAAAATCGAGTTGGAGCTAGAACCTCCTCATATATATGTATGGAGTGTAGTTTGCAACTCAAAGGAATCTTTGTGTTCCCATCAAGTTAGGTGAAGGACGACTTTCACACACATATATTTCTCAAAAATGAGCATGTGGAGAGACTTTCTTTCATCTAGTACAAAGGAAACGGTTTGCTGGTGAAACTTTTACTCTGGTTTCTCAATCTGTTTCCTAGGTCCGGTGTGAATTTCCTGCAATTTTCACTGTAAAACAGAGTTGGAGCTAGTACCTCCCTTTATATATGTATGGATTGTAATTTGCAACTGAAAAGAAACTTTGTGTTCCTAACAAGCTAGGGGAAGGACGGCTTTCACACACCCTAATCTCTCAGAACTGAGCATTTCTAGTGACGTTTGTTCATCTAGCACAAAGGGAACGGGTTGCATGAGAAACATTTACTCCGGTTTCTAAGTCTGTATCCTAGTTCCGGTTTGAAATTCCTGCAGTTTTCACTGTAACACCGAGTTGGAGCTAGTACCTCCCCATAAATATGTATGGAGAGGAGTTTGAAACTGAAAAGAAAGTTTGTGTTCCCAACAAGCTAGGTGAAGAACGGCTTTCACACACACTTATCTCACAGAACTGAGCATGCGGCGAGACGTTCGTTCATCTAGCACAAAGGGAACGCGTTGCAGATGAAACTTTTACTCTGGTTTCTCAGTGTATATAATAGTGTCGGTTAGATGTTAAAGCATTTTTCACTGTAAAACGGAGATGGAGCTAGTACCTCCCCATATATAAGTATGGAGTGGATATTGCAACTGAAAATTAATTTTGTGTTCCCAACAAGCTAGTTTAATAAAGGCTTTCACACACAATTATCTCTCAGAAATGAGCATGTGGAGGGATGTTCGCTTATCTAGCACAAAGGGAACGGGTTGCAGGAGAAACTATCTCTATGCTGTCTCAGTCTGTTTCCTAGTGCCGGTATGAAGTTCCTGCAGTTTTCACTGTAAACCCGAGTTGGAGCTAGAACCTCCCCGTATATATGTAAGATCTGGAGTTTGCAACTGAAAAAAAATTTATGTTCCCAATAAGCTAGGTGAAGTACGGCTTTCACTCACAATTATCTCTCAAATTGAGCATGTGGGGAGACGTTCGTTCATCTAGCACAAACGGAACGGGTTGCATCAGAAAGTTTTTCTCTGGTTTCTCATTGTGTTTCCTAGTGCCGTTTTAAAATTCCTGCAGTTTTCAGTGTAAAACCTAGTTGGAGATAGTACCTCCCCATATATATGTATGGAGTGGAGTTTGCAATTGTAAAGAAACTTAGTGTTCCCAACAAGCTAGGTGAAGGAAGTCTTTCAAACACACTTATATCTCAGAAGTGACCATGTGGAGAGACGTTCGTTCATCTAGCAATATTGGAAAGTTTTGCAGGAGAAACTTTTACTCTGGATTCTCAGTCTGTTTCCTAGTGCCGGTTTGAAGTTCCTGCATTTTTCACTGTAAACCCGAATATGAGCTAGTACATCCCCATATATATGTATGGAGTGGAGTTGGCAACTGAAAAGAAACTTTGTGTTCCCAGCAAGCAAGGTGAAGGACGGCATTCACACACACTTATCTCTCAGGACTGAGCATGCAGAGGGACGTTCGTTCATCTAGCACAAAGGGAAAGTGTTGCATGTGAAACTTTTACTCTGGTTTCTCAGTCTGTTTCCTAGTGCCGTTTTAAAATTCCTGCAGTTTTCAGTTTAAAACCTAGTTGGAGATAGTACCTCCCCATATATATGTATGGAGTGCAGTTTGCAATTGTAAAGAAACTTAGTGTTCCCAACAAGCTAGTTGAAGGACGTCTTTCACACACACTTATATCTCAGAAGTGACCATGTGGAGAGACGTTCATTCATCTAGCAAAAATGGAAAGTTTTGCAGGAGAAACTTTTACTCTGTAGTCTCAGTCTGTTTCCTAGTGCCGGTTTGAAGTTCCTGCATTTTTCACTGTAAACCCGAATTTGAGCTAGTACATCCCCATATATATCTATGAACTGGAGATTGCAACTAAAAAAAACTTTGTGTTCCCAACAAGCTAGGTGAAGTATGGCTTTCACACACAATTATCTCTCGAACTGAGCATGTGGAGAGACGTTCGTTCATCTAGCACAAAGGGAACGGGTTGCAGCAGAAACTTTTTCTCTGGTTTCTCATTGTGTTTCCTAGTGCCGTTTTTAAATTCCTGAGTATTCAGTGTAAAACCTAGTTGGAGATATTACCTCCCCATATATATGAATGTAGTGGAGTTTGCAACTGAAAAGAAATTTTGTGTCCCCACCAAGCAAGGTGAATAACGGCTTTCACACACACGTATCTCTCAGAAATGAACATTTGGAGAGACGTTCGTTCATCTAGCAGAAATTTAATGCGATGCATGAGAAACTTTTACTCTGATTTCTCAGTCTGTTTCGTACTTCCGTTTTGAAGTTCCTGCAGTTTTCACTGAAAAACCGATTTGGAGCTAGTTACTCCCCATATACATTTATGGAGTGGAGTTTGCAACTGAGAAAAACTTTGTGTTCCCAACAAGCTAGGTGAAGGACGGCTTTAACACACAATTATCTCTCGAACTGAGCATGTGGAGAGACGATCGTTCATCTAGCACAAAGGGAACGGGTTGCAGGAGAAACTTTACTCTGGTTTCTCAGTCTGTTTCCTAGTGCCGGTTTGAAGTTCCTGCAGAATTCCCTGTAAAACCGATTTGGAGCTAGTACCTCCCCATATATATGTATGGAGTAGAGTTTGCAACTGAAAAAAACTTTGTGTATTCAACAAGCAAGGTGAAGGACGGCTTTCACACACACTTATCCCTCAGAAATTAGCATGTGGAGAGACGTTCGTTCATCTAGCACAAAGGAACGGGTTGCAGGAGAAAATTTTGTCTGTTTTCTCTGTGTGTTTTCTAGTGCCGGTTTAAAATTCCTACAGTTTTCAGTATAAAAACTAGTGGGAGATAGTACCTCCCCATATATATGTATGGAGTGGAGTTTGCAATTGTAAAGAAACTTAGTGTTCCCAACAAGCTAGGTGAAGGACGTCTTTCAAACACACTTTTTCTCAGAAGTGACCATGTGGAGAGACGTTCGTTCATCTAGCAATAGTGGAAAGTTTTGCAGGAGAAACTTTTACTCTGGATTCTCAGTCTGTTTCCTAGTGCCGGTTTGAAGTTCCTGCATTTTTCACTGTAAACCCGAATATGAGCTAGTACATCCCCATATATATGTATGGAGTGGAGTTGGCAACTGAAAAGAAACTTTGTGTTCCCAGCAAGCAAGGTGAAGGACGGCATTCACACACACTTATCTCTCAGGACTGAGAATGCAGAGGGACGTTCGTTCATCTAGCACAAAGGGAAAGTGTTGCATGTGAAAATTTTACTCTGGTTTCTCAGTCTGTTTCCTAGTGCCGTTTTAAAATTCCTGCAGTTTTCAGTTTAAAACCTAGTTGGAGATAGTACCTCCCCATATATATGTATGGAGTGCAGTTTGCAATTGTAAAGAAACTTAGTGTTCCCAACAAGCTAGTTGAAGGACGTCTTTCACACACACTTATATCTCAGAAGTGACCATGTGGAGAGACGTTCATTCATCTAGCAAAAATGGAAAGTTTTGCAGGAGAAACTTTTACTCTGTAGTCTCAGTCTGTTTCCTAGTGCCGGTTTGAAGTTCCTGCATTTTTCACTGTAAACCCGAATTTGAGCTACTACATCCCCATATATATCTATGAACTGGAGATTGCAACTAAAAAAAACTTTGTGTTCCCAACAAGCTAGGTGAAGTATGGCTTTCACACACAATTATCTCTCGAACTGAGCATGTGGAGAGACGTTCGTTCATCTAGCACAAAGGGAACGGGTTGCAGCAGAAACTTTTTCTCTGGTTTCTCATTGTGTTTCCTAGTGCCGTTTTTAAATTCCTGAGTATTCAGTGTAAAACCTAGTTGGAGATATTACCTCCCCATATATATGAATGTAGTGGAGTTTGCAACTGAAAAGAAATTTTGTGTCCCCACCAAGCAAGGTGAATAACGGCTTTCACACACACGTATCTCTCAGAAATGAACATTTGGAGAGACGTTCGTTCATCTAGCAGAAATTTAATGCGATGCATGAGAAACTTTTACTCTGATTTCTCAGTCTGTTTCGTACTTCCGTTTTGAAGTTCCTGCAGTTTTCACTGAAAAACCGATTTGGAGCTAGTTACTCCCCATATACATTTATGGAGTGGAGTTTGCAACTGAGAAAAACTTTGTGTTCCCAACAAGCTAGGTGAAGGACGGCTTTAACACACAATTATCTCTCGAACTGAGCATGTGGAGAGACGTTCGTTCATCTAGCACAAAGGGAACGGGTTGCAGGAGAAACTTTACTCTGGTTTCTCAGTCTGTTTCCTAGTGCCGGTTTGAAGTTCCTGCAGAATTCCCTGTAAAACCGATTTGGAGCTAGTACCTCCCCATATATATGTATGGAGTAGAGTTTGCAACTGAAAAAACTTTGTGTATTCAACAAGCAAGGTGAAGGACTGCTTTCACCCACACTTATCCCTCAGAAATTAGCATGTGGAGAGACGTTCGTTCATCTAGCACAAAGGAACGGGTTGCAGGAGAAAATTTTGTCTGTTTTCTCTGTGTGTTTTCTAGTGCCGGTTTAAAATTCCTGCAGTTTTCAGTATAAAACCGAGTTGGAGCTAGTACATCCCCATATATATGTATGGAGTGGGGTTTGCAAGTGTAAAGAAATATTGTGTTCCCAACAATCTAGGTGATGGACGGCTTTCACACAAAATTATCCCTTGAATTGAGCATGTGGAGAGACGTTCGTTCATCTAGCATAAAAGGAACTGGTTGCAGGAGAAACTTTTTCTCTGGTTTCTCATTGTGTTTCCTAGTGCCGGTTTAAAATTCCACCAGTTTTCAGTATAAAACCGAGTTGGAGCTAGTACATCCCCATATATTAGTATGGAATGGAGTTTGCAACTGTAAAGAATCATTGTGTTCCCAACAAGCAAGGTGATGGACGGCTTTCACACACACTTATGTCTCAGAAGTTACCATGTGGAGAGACGTTCGTTCATCTAGCATAAAGGGAACGGGTTGCGGGAGAAACTTTTACTCTGGTTTCTCAGTCTGTTACCTAGTGCCGGTTTGAAGTTCCTGCAGTTTTCACTGTAAACCAGAGTTTGAGCTAGAACGTCCCCATATAAATGTATGAACTGGAGATTTCAACTGAAAAAAAAATTTATGTTCCCAATAAGCTAGGTGAAGTACGGCTTTCACACACAATTATCTCTCAAACTGAGCATGTGGGGAGAAGTTCGTTCATCTAGCACAAACGGAACGGGTTGCAGTAGAAAGTTTTTCTCTGGTTTCTCATTGTGTTTCCTAGTGCCGTTTTAAAATTCCTTCAGATTTCAGTGTAAAACCTAGTGGGAGATAGAACCTCCCCATATATATGTATGGAGTGGAGTTTGCAATTGTAAAGAAACTTAGTGTTCCCAACAAGCTAGGTGAAGGACGTCTTTCACACACACTTATATCTCAGAAGTGACCATGTGAAGAGACGTTCATTCATCTAGCAAAAATGGAAAGGTTTGCAGGAGAAACTTTTACTCTGGATTCTCAGTCTGTTTCCTAGTGCCGGTTTGAAGTTCCTGCATTTTTCACTGTAAACCCTTATTTGAGCTAGTACATCCCCATATATATCTATGAACTGGAGATTGCAACTAAAAAAAACTTTGTGTTCCCAACAAGCTAGCTGAAGTATGGCTTTCACACACAATTATCTCTCGAACTGAGCATGTGGAGAGACGTTTGTTCATCTAGCACAAAGGGAACGGGTTGCAGCAGAAACTTTTTCTCTGGTTTCTCATTGTGTTTCCTAGTGCCGTTTTAAAATTCCTGAGTATTCAGTGTAAAACCTATTTGGAGATAGTACCTCCCCAAATATATGAATGTAGTGGAGTTTGCAACTGAAAAGAAATTTTGTGTCCCCACCAATCAAGGAGAATAACGGCTTTCACACACACGTATCTCTCAGAAATGAACATTTGGAGAGACGTTCGTTCATCTAGCAGAAATTTAATGCGATGCATGAGAAACTTTTACTCTGATTTCTCAGTCTGTTTCGTACTTCCGTTTTGATGTTCCTGCAGTTTTCACTGAAAAACCGATTTGGAGCTAGTTACTCCCCATATATATTTATGGAGTGGAGATTGCAACTGAAAAAAACTCTGTGTTCCCAACAAGCTTGGTGAAGGACGGCTTTCACACACATTTATTTCTCAGAAGTGACCATGTGGAGAGACGTTCGTTCATCTAGCACAAAGGGAACGGGTTGCAGGAGAAACTTTTATTCTGGTTTCTCAGTCTGTCTCCTAGTGCCGGTTTTAAGTTCCTGCAGAATTCCCTGTAAAACCGATTTGGAGCTAGTACCTCCTCATATATATGTATGGAGTGGAGTTTGCAACTGAGAAGAAACTTTGTGTATTCAACAAGCTAAGTGAAGGACGGCTTTCACACACACTTATCCCTCAGAAATTAGTATGTGTAGAGACGTTCGTTCATCTAGCACAAAGGAACGGGTTGCAGGAGAAAATTTTCTCTGTTTTCTCTGTGTGTTTTCTAGTGCCGATTTAAAATTCCTGCAGTTTTCAGTATAAAACAGAGTTGGAGCTAGTACATCCCCATATTATGTATGGAGTGGAGTTTGCAAGTGTAAAGAAATATTGTGTTCCCAACATGCTAGTTGAAGGACGGCTTTCACACACACTTATCTCACAGAACTGAGCATGCGGCGAGACGTTCGTTCATCTAGCACAAAGGGAACGCGTTGCAGATGAAACTTTTACTCTGGTTTCTCAGTGTATATAATAGTGTCGGTTAGATGTTAAAGCATTTTTCACTGTAAAACGGAGATGGAGCTAGTACCTCCCCATATATAAGTATGGAGTGGATATTGCAACTGAAAATTAACTTTGTGTTCCCAACAAGCTAGGTTAATAAAGGCTTTCACACACAATTATCTCTCAGAAATGAGCATGTGGAGAGATGTTCGCTTATCTAGCACAAAGGGAACGGTTTGCAGGAGAAACTATCTCTATGCTGTCTCAGTCTGTTTCCTAGTGCCGGTATGAAGTTCCTGCAGTTTTCACTGTAAACCCGAGTTGGAGCTAGAACCTCCCCGTATATATGTAAGTACTGGAGTTTGCAACTGAATAAAAATTTATGTTCCCAATAAGCTAGGTGAAGTACGGCTTTCACTCACAATTATCTCTCAAATTGAGCATGTGGGGAGACGTTCGTTCATCTAGCACAAACGGAACGGGTTGCATCAGAAAGTTTTTCTCTGGTTTCTCATTGTGTTTCCTAGTGCCGTTTTAAAATTCCTGCAGTTTTCAGTGTAAAACCTAGTTGGAGATAGTACCTCCCCATAAATATGTATGGAGTGGAGTTTGCAATTTTAAAGAAACTTAGTGTTCCCAACAAGCTAGGTGAAGGACGTCTTTCAAACACACTTATATCTCAGAAGTGACCATGTGGAGAGACGTTCGTTCATCTAGCAAAAGTGGAAAGTTTTGCAGGAGAAACTTTTACTCTGGATTCTCAGTCTGTTTCCTAGTGCCGGTTTGAAGTTCCTGCATTTTTCACTGTAAACCCGAATATGAGCTAGTACATCCCCATATATATGTATGGAGTGGAGTTGGCAACTGAAAAGAAACTTTGTGTTCCCAACAAGCAAGGTGAAGGACGGCATTCACACACACTTATCTCTCAGGACTGAGCATGCAGAGGGACGTTCGTTCATCTAGCACAAAGGGAAAGTGTTGCATGTGAAACTTTTACTCTGGATTCTCAGTCTGTTTCCTAGTGCCGTTTCAAAATTCCTGCAGTTTTCAGTTTAAAACCTAGTTGGAGATAGTACCTCCCCATATATATGTATGGAGTGGGGTTTTCAATTGTAAAGAAACTTAGTGTTCCCAACAAGCTAGTTGAAGGACGTCTTTCACACACACTTATATCTCAGAAGTGACCATGTGGAGAGACGTTCATTCATCTAGCAAAAATGGAAAGGTATGCAGGAGAAACTTTTACTCTGGATTCTCAGTCTGTTTCCTAGTGCCGGTTTGAAGTTCCTGCATTTTTCACTGTAAACCCGAATTTGAGCTAGTACATCCCCATATATATCTATGAACTGGAGATTGCAACTAAAAAAAACTTTGTGTTCCCAACAAGCTAGGTGAAGTATGGCTTTCACACACAATTATCTCTCGAACTGAGCATGTGGGGAGACGTTCGTTCATCTAGCACAAAGGGAAAGGGTTGCAGCAGAAACTTTTTCTCTGGTTTCTCATTGTGTTTCCTAGTGCCGTTTTTAAATTCCTGAGTATTCAGTGTAAAACCTAGTTGGAGATAGTACCTCCCCATATATATGAATGTAGTGGAGTTTGCAACTGAAAAGAAATTATGTGTCCCCACCAAGCAAGGTGAATAACGGCTTTCACACACACGTATCTCTCAGAAATGAACATTTGGAGAGACGTTCGTTCATCTAGCAGAAATTTAATGCGATGCATGAGAAACTTTTACTCTGATTTCTCAGTCTGTTTCGTACTTCCGTATTGAAGTTCCTGCAGTTTTCACTGAAAAACCGATTTGGAGCTAGTTACTCACCATATATATTTATGGAGTGGAGTTTGCAACTGAGAAAAACTTTGTGTTCCCAACAAGCTAGGTGAAGGACGGATTTCACACACAATTATCTCTCGAACTGAGCATGTGGAGAGACGTTCGTTCATCTAGCACAAAGGAACGGGTTGCAGGAGAAAATTTTGTCTGTTTTCTCTGTGTGTTTTCTAGTGCCGGTTTAAAATTCCTGCAGTTTTCAGTATAAAACCGAGTTGGAGCTAGTACATCCCCATATATATGTATGGAGTGGAGTTTGCAAGTGTAAAGAAATATTGTGTTCCCAACAATCTAGGTGATGGACGGCTTTCACACAAAATTATCCCTTGAATTGAGCATGTGGAGAGACGTTCGTTCATCTAGCATAAAAGGAACTGGTTGCAGGAGAAACTTTTTCTCTGGTTTCTTATTGTGTTTCCTAGTGCCGGTTTAAAATTCCACCAGTTTTCAGTATAAAACCAAGTTGGATCTAGTACATACCCATATATTAGTATGGAATGGAGTTTGCAACTGTAAAGAATCATTGTGTTCCCAACAAGCAAGGTGATGGACGGCTTTCACACACACTTATGTCTCAGAAGTTACCATGTGGAGAGACGTTCGTTCATCTAGCATAAAGGGAACGGGTTGCGGGAGAAACTTTTACTCTGGTTTCTCAGTCTGTTACCTAGTGCCGGTTTGAAGTTCCTGCAGTTTTCACTGTAAACCCGAGTTTGAGCTAGAACGTCCCCATATATATGTATGAACTGTAGATTTCAACTGAAAAAAAATTTATGTTCCCAATAAGCTAGGTGAAGTACGGCTTTCACACACATTTATCTCTCAAACTGAGCATGTGGGGAGACGTTCGTTCATCTAGCACAAACGGAACCGATTGCAGCAGAAAGTTTTTCTCTGGTTTCTCATTGTGTTTCCTAGTGCCGTTTCAAAATTCCTGCAGTTTTCAGTGTAAAACCTAGTGGGAGATAGTACCTCCCCATATATATGTATGGAGTGGAGTTTGCAATTGTAAAGAAACTTAGTTTTCCCAACAAGCTAGGTGAAGGACGTCTTTCACACACACTTATATCTCAGAAGTGACCATGTGAAGAGACGTTCATTCATCTAGCAAAAATGGAAAGGTTTGCAGGAGAAACTTTTACTCTGGATTCTCAGTCTGTTTCCTAGTGCCGGTTTGAAGTTCCTGCATTTTTCACTGTAAACCCGAATTTGAGCTAGTACATCCCCATATATATCTATGAACTGGAGATTGCAACTAAAAAAAACTTTGTGTTCCCAACAAGCTAGGTGAAGTATGGCTTTCACACACAATTATCTCTCGAACTGAGCATGTGGAGAGACGTTCGTTCATCTAGCACAAAGGGAACGGGTTGCAGCAGAAACTTTTTCTCTGGTTTCTCATTGTGTTTCCTAGTGCCGTTTTTAAATTCCTGAGTATTCAGTGTAAAACCTAGTTGGAGATAGTACCTCCCCATATATATGAATGTAGTGGAGTTTGCAACTGAAAAGAAATTTTGTGTCCCCACCAAGCAAGGTGAATAACGGCTTTCACACACACGTATCTCTCAGAAATGAACATTTGGAGAGACGTTCGTTCATCTAGCAGAAATTTAATGCGATGCATGAGAAACTTTTACTCTGATTTCTCAGTCTGTTTCGTACTTCCATTTTGAAGTTCCTGCAGTTTTCACTGAAAAACCGATTTGGAGCTAGTTACTCCCCATATATATTTATGGAGTGGAGTTTGCAACTGAAAAAAACTCTGTGTTCCCAACAAGCTTGGTGAAGGACAGCTTTCACACACATTTATTTCTCAGAAGTGACCATGTGGAGAGACGTTCGTTCATCTAGCACAAAGGGAACGGGTTGCAGGAGAAACTTTTATTCTGGTTTCTCAGTCTGTCTCCTAGTGCCGGTTTGAAGTTCCTGCAGAATTCCCTGTAAGACCGATTTGGAGCTAGTACCTCCCCATATATATGTATGGAGTGGAGTTTGCAACTGAGAAGAAACTTTGTGTATTCAACAAGCTAGGTGAAGGACGGTTTTCACACACACTTATCCCTCAGAAATTAGCATGTGGAGAGACGTTCGTTCATCTGGCACAAAGGAACGGGTTGCAGGAGAAAATTTTCTCTGTTTTCTCTGTGTGTTTTCTAGTGTCGATTTAAAATTCCTGCAGTTTTCAGTATAAAACCGAGTTGGAGCTAGTACATCCCCATATATATGTATGGAGTGGAGTTTGCAAGTGTAAAGAAATATTGTGTTCCCAACAATCTAGGTGATGGACGGCTTTCACACACATTTATGTCTCAGAAGTGACCATGTGGAGAGTCGTTCGTTCATCTAGCACAAAGGGAACGGGTTGCAGGAGAAACTTTTATTATGGTTTCTCAGTCTGTCTCCTAGTGCCGGTTTGAAGTTCCTGCAGTTACCACTGTAAAAATGCTTTGGAGCTAGTACATCCCCATATATAGGTATGGAGTGGATTTGGCAACTGAAAAGAAACTTTGTGTTCCCAACAAGCAAGGTTAAGGACGGCATTCACACACACTTATCACTCAGAACTGAGCATGCAGAGGGACGTTCGTTCATCTAGCACAAAGGGAACGTGTTGCAGGTGAATCTTTTACTCTGGTTTCTCAGTCTGTTTCCTAGTGCCGTTTTAAAATTCCTGCAGTTTTCAGTGTAAAACCTAGTTGGAGATAGTACCTCCCCATATATATGTATGGAGTGGAGTTTGCAACTCTATAGAACCATTGTGTTCCCAACAAACTAGGTGAAGGACGTCTTTCACACACACTTATGTCTCAGAAGTGACCATGTGGAGAGACGTTCGTTCATCTAGCACAAATGGAACGGGTTGCAGGAGAAATTTTTCTTTGGTTTCTCAGTTTTTCCTAGTGACGGTTTGAAGTTCCTGCAGTTAACACTGTAATAACGTGTTGGAGCTAGTACCTCCCCATATATATAAATGTAGTGGAGTTTGCAACTGAAGAGAAACATTGTGTTCCCAACAAGCAATGTGAAATACGGTTTTCACACACACTTATTTCTCAGAAATGAACATTTGGAGAGACGTTCGTTCATCTAGCAGAAATGGATCACGTTGCATGTGAAATTATTACTCTGATATCTCAGTCTGTTTCGTACTTCCGTTTTGTAGTTCCTGCAGTTTCAGTGAAAAAGCGAGTTGGAGCTAGTACCTCCCCATATATATATATGGTTTGCAGTTTGCAGCTGAAAAGAAACTTTGTGTTCCCAACAAGCTAGGTGAAGGACGTCTTTCACACACACTTATATCTCAGAAGTGACCATGTGAAGAGACGTTCATTCATCTAGCAAAAATGGAAAGGTTTGCAGGAGAAACTTTTACTCTGGATTCTCAGTCTGTTTCCTAGTGCCGGTTTGAAGTTCCTGCATTTTTCACTGTAAACCCGAATTTGAGCTAGTACATCCCCATATATATCTATGAACTGGAGATTGCAACTAAAAAAAACTTTGTGTTCCCAACAAGCTAGGTGAAGTATGGCTTTCACACACAATTATCTCTCGAACTGAGCATGTGGAGAGACGTTCGTTCATCTAGCACAAAGGGAACGGGTTGCAGCAGAAACTTTTTCTCTGGTTTCTCATTGTGTTTCCTAGTGCCGTTTTTAAATTCCTGAGTATTCAGTGTAAAACCTAGTTGGAGATAGTACCTCCCCATATATATGAATGTAGTGGAGTTTGCAACTGAAAAGAAATTTTGTGTCCCCACCAAGCAAGGTGAATAACGGCTTTCACACACACGTATCTCTCAGAAATGAACATTTGGAGAGACGTTCGTTCATCAAGCAGAAATTTAATGCGATGCATGAAAAACTTTTACTCTGATTTCTCAGTCTGTTTCGTACTTCCGTTTTGAAGTTCCTGCAGTTTTCACTGAAAAACCGATTTGGAGCTAGTTACTCCCCATATATATTTATGGAGTGGAGTTTGCAACTGAAAAAAACTCTGTGTTCCCAACAAGCTTGGTGAAGGACGGCTTTCACACACATTTATTTCTCAGAAGTGACCATGTGGAGAGACGTTTGTTCATCTAGCACAAAGGGAACGGGTTGCAGGAGAAACTTTTATTCTGGTTTCTCAGTCTGTCTCCTAGTGCCGGTTTGAAGTTCCTGCAGAATTCCCTGTAAGACCGATTTGGAGCTAGTACCTCCCCATATATATGTATGGAGTGGAGTTTGCAACTGAGAAGAAACTTTGTGTATTCAACAAGCTAGGTGAAGGATGGTTTTCACACACACTTATCCCTCAGAAATTAGCATGTGGAGAGACGTTCGTTCATCTGGCACAAAGGAACGGGTTGCAGGAGAAAATTTTCTCTGTTTTCTCTGTGTGTTTTCTAGTGTCGATTTAAAATTCCTGCAGTTTTCAGTATAAAACAGAGTTGGAGCTAGTACATCCCCATATATATGTATGGAGTGGAGTTTGCAAGTGTAAAGAAATATTGTGTTCCCAACAATCTAGGTGATGGACGGCTTTCACACACATTTATGTCTCAGAAGTGACCATGTGGAGAGTCGTTCGTTCATCTAGCACAAAGGGAACGGGTTGCAGGAGAAACTTTTATTCTGGTTTCTCATTCTGTCTCCTAGTGCCGGTTTGAAGTTCCTGCAGTTACCACTGTAAAAATGCTTTGGAGCTAGTACATCCCCATATATAGGTATGGAGTGGAGTTGGCAACTGAAAAGAAACTTTGTGTTCCCAACAAGCAAGGTTAAGGACGGCATTCACACACACTTATCACTCAGAACTGAGCATGCAGAGGGACGTTCGTTCATCTAGCACAAAGGGAACGCGTTGCAGGTGAATCTTTTACTCTGGTTTCTCAGTCTGTTTCCTAGTGCCGTTTTAAAATTCCTGCAGTTTTCAGTGTAAAACCTAGTTGGAGATAGTACCTCCCCATATATATGTATGGAGTGGAGTTTGCAACTCTATAGAACCATTGTGTTCCCAACAAACTAGGTGAAGGACGTCTTTCACACACACTTATGTCTCAGAAGTGACCATGTGGAGAGACGTTCGTTCATCTAGCACAAATGGAACGGGTTGCAGGAGAAATTTTTCTTTGGTTTCTCAGTTTTTCCTAGTGACGGTTTGAAGTTCCTGCAGTTAACACTGTAATAACGTGTTGGAGCTAGTACCTCCCCATATATATAAATGTAGTGGAGTTTGCAACTGAAGAGAAACATTGTGTTCCCAACAAGCAATGTGAAATACGGTTTTCACACACACTTATTTCTCAGAAATGAACATTTGGAGAGACGTTCGTTCATCTAGCAGAAATGGATCACGTTGCATGTGAAATTATTACTCTGATATCTCAGTCTGTTTCGTACTTCCGTTTTGTAGTTCCTGCAGTTTCAGTGAAAAAGCGAGTTGGAGCTAGTACCTCCCCATATATATATATGGTTTGCAGTTTGCAGCTGAAAAGAAACTTTGTGTTCCCAACAAGCAAGTTGAATGACGGCTTTCACACACAATTACCTCTCAGAACTGAGCATGTGGAGAGACGTTCGTTCATCTAGCACAAAGGGAACTGGTTGCAGGAGAAACTTTTACTCTGGTTTCTCAGTGTGTTTCCTAGTGCCGGTTTGAAGTTCCTGCAGTTTTCACTGTAAAATCGAGTTGGAGCTAGAACCTCCTCATATATATGTATGGAGTGTAGTTTGCAACTGAAAGGAATCTTTGTGTTCCCATCAAGTTAGGTGAAGGACGACTTTCACACACACATATTTCTCAAAAATGAGCATGTGGAGAGACTTTCTTTCATCTAGTACAAAGGCAACGGTTTGCTGTTGAAACTTTTACTCTGGTTTCTCAATCTGTTTCCTAGGTCCGGTGTGAATTTCCTGCAATTTTCACTGTAAAACCGTGTTGGAGCTAGTACCTACCTTTATATATGTATGGATTGTAATTTGCAACTGAAAAGAAACTTTGTGTTCCTAACAAGCTAGGGGAAGGACGGCTTTCACACACCCAAATCTCTCAGAACTGAGCATTTGTAGTGACGATTGTTCATCTAGCACAAAGGGAACGTGTTGCATGAGAAACATTTACTCCAGTTTCTAAGTCTGTATCCTAGTTCCGGTTTGAAATTCCTGCAGTTTTCACTGTAACAACGAGTTGGAGCTAGTACCTCCCCATAAATATGTATGGAGAGGAGTTTGAAACTGAAAAGAAACTTTGTGTTCCCAACAATCTAGGTGAAGGACGGCTTTCACACACATTTATGTCTCAGAAGTGACCATGTGGAGAGACGTTCGTTCATCTAGCACAAAGGGAACGGGTTGCAGGAGAAACTTTTATTCTGGTTTCTCAGTCTGTCTCCTAGTGCCGGTTTGAAGTTCCTGCAGTTACCACTGTAAAAATGCTTTGGAGCTAGTACATCCCCATATATAGGTATGGAGTGGAGTTGGCAACTGAAAAGAAACTTTGTGTTCCCAACAAGCAAGGTGAAGGACGGCATTCACACACACTTATCTCTCAGGACTGAGCATGCAGAGGGACGTTCGTTCATCTAGCCCAAAGGGAACGTGTTGCAGGTGAATCTTTTACTCTGGTTTCTCAGTCTGTTTCCTAGTGCCGTTTTAAAATTCCTGCAGTTTTCAGTGTAAAACCTAGTTGGAGATAGTACCTCCCCATATATATGTATGGAGTGGAGTTTGCAACTCTATAGAACCATTGTGTTCCCAACAAACTAGGTGAAGGACGTCTTTCACACACACTTATGTATCAGAAGTGACCATGTGGAGAGACGTTCGTTCATCTAGCACAAATGGAACGGGTTGCCGGAGAAATTTATCTTTGGTTTCTCAGTCTTTTCCTAGTGACGGTTTGAAGTTCCTGCAGTTAACACTGTAATAACGTGTTGGAGCTAGTACCTCCCCATATATATGAATGTAGTGGAGTTTGCCACTGAAGAGAAACACTGTGTTCCCAACAAGCAATGTGAAATACGGCTTTCACACACACTTATTTCTCAGAAATGAACATTTGGAGAGACGTTCGTTCATCTAGCAGAAATGGATCGCGTTGCATGGAAATTTTTACTCTGATATCTCAGTCTGTTTCGTACTTCCGTTTTGAAGTTCCTGCAGTTTCAGTGTAAAACCGAGTTGGAGCTAGAACCTCCTCATATATATGAATGGAGTGTAGTTTGCACTTGAAAGGAATCTTTGTGTTCCCATCAAGTTAGGTGAAGGACGACTTTCACACACACATATTTCTCAAAAATGAGCATGTGGAGAGACTTTCTTTCATCTAGAACAAAGGAAACGGTTTGCTGTTGAAACTTTTACTCTGGTTTCTCAATCTGTTTCCTAGGTCCGGTGTGATTTTCCTGCAAATTTCACTGTAAAACCGAGTTGGAGCTAGTACCTCCCTTTATATATGTATGGATTGTAATTTGCAACTGAAAAGAAACTTTGTGTTCCTAACAAGCTAGGGGAAGGACGGCTTTCACACACCCTAATCTCTCAGAACTGAGCATTTGTAGTGACGTTTGTTCATCTAGCACAAAGGGAACGTGTTGCATGAGAAACATTTACTCCGGTTTCTAAGTCTGTATCCTAGATCCGATTTGAAATTCCTGCAGTTTTCACTGTAGCACCGAGTTGGAGCTAGTACCTACCCATAAATATGTATGGAGAGGAGTTTGAAACTGAAAAGAAAGTTTGTGTTCCCAACAAGCTAGGTGAAGGACGGCTTTCACACACACTTATCTCACAGAACTCAGCATGCGGCGAGACGTTCGTTCATCTAGCCAAAGGGAACGCGTTGCAGATGAAACTTTTACTCTGGTTTCTCA
The DNA here is from genome assembly GCF_009834535.1 of Camelus ferus. Lineage (NCBI taxonomy): Eukaryota > Metazoa > Chordata > Mammalia > Artiodactyla > Camelidae > Camelus > Camelus ferus. The sequence continues at coordinate 75,333,164 of NC_045703.1, forward strand.
GTATATATACTAGTGTCGGTTAGATTTTAAAGCAATTTTCACTGTAAAACGGAGATGGAGCTATTACCTCCCCATATATAAGTATGGAGTGGATATTGCAACTGAAAATTAATTTTGTGTTCCCAACAAGCTAGGTTAATAAAGGCTTTCACACACAATTATCTCTCAGAAATGAGCATGTGGAGAGATGTTCGCTTATCTAGCACAAAGGGAACGGGTTGCAGGAGAAACTATCTCTATGCTGTCTCAGTCTGTTTCCTAGTGCCTGTATGAATTTCCTGCAGTTTTCACTGTAAACCCGAGTTGGAGCTAGAACCTCCCCGTATATATGTATGGAGTGGAGTTTGCAACTGAGAAGAAACTTTGTGTATTCAACAAGCTAGGTGAAGGACGGTATTCACACACACTTATCCCTCAGAAATTAGCATGTGGAGAGACGTTCGTTCATCTGGCACAAAGGAACGGGTTGCAGGAGAAAATTTTCTCTGTTTTTTCTGTGTGTTTTCTAGTGTCGATTTAAAATTCCTGCAGTTTTCAGTATAAAACAGAGTTGGAGCTAGTACATCCCCATATATATGTATGGAGTGGAGTTTGCAAGTGTAAAGAAATATTGTGTTCCCAACAATCTAGGTGATGGACGGCTTTCACACAAATTTATGTCTCAGAAGTGACCATGTGGAGAGTCGTTCGTTCATCTAGCACAAAGGGAACGGGTTGCAGGAGAAACTTTTATTATGGTTTCTCAGTCTGTCTCCTAGTGCCGGTTTGAAGTTCCTGCAGTTACCACTGTAAAAATGCTTTGGAGCTAGTACATCCCCATATATAGGTATGGAGTGGATTTGGCAACTGAAAAGAAACTTTGTGTTCCCAACAAGCAAGGTTAAGGACGGCATTCACACACACTTATCACTCAGAACTGAGCATGCAGAGGGACGTTCGTTCATCTAGCACAAAGGGAACGTGTTGCAGGTGAATCTTTTACTCTGGTTTCTCAGTCTGTTTCCTAGTGCCGTTTTAAAATTCCTGCAGTTTTCAGTGTAAAACCTAGTTGGAGATAGTACCTCCCCATATATATGTATGGAGTGGAGTTTGCAACTCTATAGAACCATTGTGTTCCCAACAAACTAGGTGAAGGACGTCTTTCACACACACTTATGTCTCAGAAGTGACCATGTGGAGAGACGTTCGTTCATCTAGCACAAATGGAACGGGTTGCAGGAGAAATTTTTCTTTGGTTTCTCAGTTTTTCCTAGTGACGGTTTGAAGTTCCTGCAGTTAACACTGTAATAACGTGTTGGAGCTAGTACCTCCCCATATATATAAATGTAGTGGAGTTTGCAACTGAAGAGAAACATTGTGTTCCCAACAAGCAATGTGAAATACGGTTTTCACACACACTTATTTCTCAGAAATGAACATTTGGAGAGACGTTCGTTCATCTAGCAGAAATGGATCACGTTGCATGTGAAATTATTACTCTGATATCTCAGTCTGTTTCGTACTTCCGTTTTGTAGTTCCTGCAGTTTCAGTGAAAAAGCGAGTTGGAGCTAGTACCTCCCCATATATATATATGGTTTGCAGTTTGCAGCTGAAAAGAAACTTTGTGTTCCCAACAAGCTAGGTGAAGGACGTCTTTCACACACACTTATATCTCAGAAGTGACCATGTGAAGAGACGTTCATTCATCTAGCAAAAATGGAAAGGTTTGCAGGAGAAACTTTTACTCTGGATTCTCAGTCTGTTTCCTAGTGCCGGTTTGAAGTTCCTGCATTTTTCACTGTAAACCCGAATTTGAGCTAGTATATCCCCATATATATCTATGAACTGGAGATTGCAACTAAAAAAAACTTTGTGTTCCCAACAAGCTAGGTGAAGTATGGCTTTCACACACAATTATCTCTCGAACTGAGCATGTGGAGAGACGTTCGTTCATCTAGCACAAAGGGAACGGGTTGCAGCAGAAACTTTTTCTCTGGTTTCTCATTGTGTTTCCTAGTGCCGTTTTTAAATTCCTGAGTATTCAGTGTAAAACCTAGTTGGAGATAGTACCTCCCCATATATATGAATGTAGTGGAGTTTTGCAACTGAAAAGAAATTTTGTGTCCCCACCAAGCAAGGTGAATAACGGCTTTCACACACACGTATCTCTCAGAAATGAACATTTGGAGAGACGTTCGTTCATCAAGCAGAAATTTAATGCGATGCATGAAAAACTTTTACTCTGATTTCTCAGTCTGTTTCGTACTTCCGTTTTGAAGTTCCTGCAGTTTTCACTGAAAAACCGATTTGGAGCTAGTTACTCCCCATATATATTTATGGAGTGGAGTTTGCAACTGAAAAAAACTCTGTGTTCCCAACAAGCTTGGTGAAGGACGGTTTTCACACACATTTATTTCTCAGAAGTGACCATGTGGAGAGACGTTTGTTCATCTAGCACAAAGGGAACGGGTTGCAGGAGAAACTTTTATTCTGGTTTCTCAGTCTGTCTCCTAGTGCCGGTTTGAAGTTCCTGCAGAATTCCCTGTAAAACCGATTTGGAGCTAGTACCTCCCCATATATATGTATGGAGTGGAGTTTGCAACTGAGAAGAAACTTTGTGTATTCAACAAGCTAGGTGAAGGACGGCTTTCACACACACTTATCCCTCAGAAATTAGCATGTGGAGAGACGTTCGTTCATCTAGCACAAAGGAACGGGTTGCAGGAGAAAATTTTCTCTGTTTTCTCTGTGTGTTTTCTAGTGTCGATTTAAAATTCCTGCAGTTTTCAGTATAAAACAGAGTTGGAGCTAGTACATCCCCATATATATGTATGGAGTGGAGTTTGCAAGTGTAAAGAAATATTGTGTTCCCAACAATCTAGGTGATGGACGGCTTTCACACACATTTATGTCTCAGAAGTGACATGTGGAGAGTCGTTCGTTCATCTAGCACAAAGGGAACGGGTTGCAGGAGAAACTTTTATTCTGGTTTCTCAGTCTGTCTCCTAGTGCCGGTTTGAAGTTCCTGCAGTTACCACTGTAAAAATGCTTTGGAGCTAGTACATCCCCATATATAGGTATGGATTGGAGTTGGCAACTGAAAAGAAACTTTGTGTTCCCAACAAGCAAGGTTAAGGACGGCATTCACACACACTTATCTCTCAGAACTGAGCATGCAGAGGGACGTTCGTTCATCTAGCACAAAGGGAACGTGTTGCAGGTGAATCTTTTATTCTGGTTTCTCAGTCTGTTTCCTAGTGCCGTTTTAAAATTCCTGCAGTTTTCAGTGTAAAACCTAGTTGGAGATAGTACCTCCCCATATATATGTATGGAGTGGAGTTTGCAACTCTATAGAACCATTGTGTTCCCAACAAACTAGGTGAAGGACGTCTTTCACACACACTTATGTCTCAGAAGTGACCATGTGGAGAGACGTTCGTTCATCTAGCACAAATGGAACGGGTTGCAGGAGAAATTATTCTTTGGTTTCTCAGTTTTTCCTAGTGACGGTTTGAAGTTCCTGCAGTTAACACTGTAATAACGTGTTGGAGCTAGTACCTCCCCATATATATGAATGTAGTGGAGTTTGCAACTGAAGAGAAACATTGTGTTCCCAACAAGCAATGTGAAATACCGGTTTTCACACACACTTATTTCTCAGAAATGACATTTGGAGAGACGTTCGTTCATCTAGCAGAAATGGATCACGTTGCATGTGAAATTATTACTCTGATATCTCAGTCTGTTTCGTACTTCCGTTTTGTAGTTCCTGCAGTTTCAGTGAAAAAGCGAGTTGGAGCTAGTACCTCCCCATATATATATATGTTTGCAGTTTGCAGCTGAAAAGAAACTTTGTGTTCCCAACAAGCAAGTTGAATGACGGCTTTCACACACAATTACCTCTCAGAACTGAGCATGTGGAGAGACGTTCGTTCATCTAGCACAAAGGGAACTGGTTGCAGGAGAAACTTTTACTCTGGTTTCTCAGTGTGTTTCCTAGTGCCGGTTTGAAGTTCCTGCAGTTTTCACTGTAAAATCGAGTTGGAGCTAGAACCTCCTCATATATATGTATGGAGTGTAGTTTGCAACTGAAAGGAATCTTTGTGTTCCCATCAAGTTAGGTGAAGGACGACTTTCACACACACATATTTCTCAAAAATGAGCATGTGGAGAGACTTTCTTTCATCTAGTACAAAGGCAACGGTTTGCTGTTGAAACTTTTACTCTGGTTTCTCAATCTGTTTCCTAGGTCCGGTGTGAATTTCCTGCAATTTTCACTGTAAAACCGTGTTGGAGCTAGTACCTACCTTTATATATGTATGGATTGTAATTTGCAACTGAAAAGAAACTTTGTGTTCCTAACAAGCTAGGGGAAGGACGGCTTTCACACACCCAAATCTCTCAGAACTGAGCATTTGTAGTGACGTTTGTTCATCTAGCACAAAGGGAACGTGTTGCATGAGAAACATTTACTCCGGTTTCTAAGTCTGTATCCTAGTTCCGGTTTGAAATTCCTGCAGTTTTCACTGTAACAACGAGTTGGAGCTAGTACCTCCCCATAAATATGTATGGAGAGGAGTTTGAAACTGAAAAGAAACTTTGTGTTCCCAACAATCTAGGTGAAGGACGGCTTTCACACACATTTATGTCTCAGAAGTGACCATGTGGAGAGACGTTCGTTCATCTAGCACAAAGGGAACGGGTTGCAGGAGAAACTTTTATTCTGGTTTCTCAGTCTGTCTCCTAGTGCCGGTTTGAAGTTCCTGCAGTTACCACTGTAAAAATGCTTTGGAGCTAGTACATCCCCATATATAGGTATGGAGTGGAGTTGGCAACTGAAAAGAAACTTTGTGTTCCCAACAAGCAAGGTGAAGGACGGCATTCACACACACTTATCTCTCAGGACTGAGCATGCAGAGGGACGTTCGTTCATCTAGCCCAAAGGGAACGTGTTGCAGGTGAATCTTTTACTCTGGTTTCTCAGTCTGTTTCCTAGTGCCGTTTTAAAATTCCTGCAGTTTTCAGTGTAAAACCTAGTTGGAGATAGTACCTCCCCATATATATGTATGGAGTGGAGTTTGCAACTCTATAGAACCATTGTGTTCCCAACAAACTAGGTGAAGGACGTCTTTCACACACACTTATGTCTCAGAAGTGACCATGTGGAGAGACGTTCGTTCATCTAGCACAAATGGAACGGGTTGCCGGAGAAATTTATCTTTGGTTTCTCAGTCTTTTTCCTAGTGACGGTTTGAAGTTCCTGCAGTTAACACTGTAATAACGTGTTGGAGCTAGTACCTCCCCATATATATGAATGTAGTGGAGTTTGCCACTGAAGAGAAACACTGTGTTCCCAACAAGCAATGTGAAATACGGCTTTCACACACACTTATTTCTCAGAAATGAACATTTGGAGAGACGTTCGTTCATCTAGCAGAAATGGATCGCGTTGCATGTGAAATTTTTACTCTGATATCTCAGTCTGTTTCGTACTTCCGTTTTGAAGTTCCTGCAGTTTCAGTGTAAAACCGAGTTGGAGCTAGTACCTCCTCATATATATGAATGGAGTGTAGTTTGCACTTGAAAGGAATCTTTGTGTTCCCATCAAGTTAGGTGAAGGACGACTTTCACACACACATATTTCTCAAAAATGAGCATGTGGAGAGACTTTCTTTCATCTAGAACAAAGGAAACGGTTTGCTGTTGAAACTTTTACTCTGGTTTCTCAATCTGTTTCCTAGGTCCGGTGTGAATTTCCTGCAAATTTCACTGTAAAACCGAGTTGGAGCTAGTACCTCCCTTTATATATGTATGGATTGTAATTTGCAACTGAAAAGAAACTTTGTGTTCCTAACAAGCTAGGGGAAGGACGGCTTTCACACACCCTAATCTCTCAGAACTGAGCATTTGTAGTGACGTTTGTTCATCTAGCACAAAGGGAACGTGTTGCATGAGAAACATTTACTCCGGTTTCTAAGTCTGTATCCTAGTTCCGGTTTGAAATTCCTGCAGTTTTCACTGTAGCACCGAGTTGGAGCTAGTACCTACCCATAAATATGTATGGAGAGGAGTTTGAAACTGAAAAGAAAGTTTGTGTTCCCAACAAGCTAGGTGAAGGACGGCTTTCACACACACTTATCTCACAGATCTGAGCATGCGGCGAGACGTTCGTTCATCTAGCACAAAGGGAACGCGTTGCAGATGAAACTTTTACTCTGGTTTCTCAGTATATATACTAGTGTCGGTTAGATGTTAAAGCAATTTTTCACTGTAAAACGGAGATGGAGCTAGTACCTCCCCATATATAAGTATGGAGTGGATATTGCAACTGAAAATTAATTTTGTGTTCCCAACAAGCTAGGTTAATAAAGGCTTTCACACACAATTATCTCTCAGAAATGAGCATGTGGAGAGATGTTCGCTTATCTAGCACAAAGGGAACGGGTTGCAGGAGAAACTATCTCTATGCTGTCTCAGTCTGTTTCCTAGTGCCGGTATGAAGTTCCTGCAGTTTTCACTGTAAACCCGAGTTGGAGCTAGAACCTCCCCGTATATATGTATGAACTGGAGTTTGCAACTGAAAAAAAACTTTGTATTCCCAACAAGCTAGGTGAAGTACGGCTTGCACACAAAATTATCCCTTGAACTGAGCATGTGGAGAGACGTTCGTTCATCTAGCATAAAGGAACGGGTTGCAGGAGAAAATTTTTCTCTGGTTTTCTCATTGTGTTTTCCTAGTGCCGGTTTAAAATTCCACCAGTTTTCAGTATAAAACCGAGTTGGAGCTAGTACATCCCCATATATAAGTATGGAATGGAGTTTGCAACTGTAAAGAAATCATTGTGTTCCCAACAATCTAGGTGATGGACGGCTTTCACACACATTTATGTCTCAGAAGTGACCATGTGGAGAGTCGTTCGTTCATCTAGCACAAAGGGAACGGGTTGCAGGAGAAAACTTTTATTCTGGTTTCTCAGTCTGTCTCCTAGTGCCGGTTTGAAGTTCCTGCAGTTACCACTGTAAAAATGCTTTGGAGCTAGTACATCCCCATATATAGGTATGGAGTGAGTTGGCAACTGAAAAGAAACTTTGTGTTCCCAACAAGCAAGGTTAAGGACGGCATTCACACACACTTATCATCTCAGAACTGAGCATGCAGAGGGACCGTTCGTTCATCTAGCACAAAGGGAACGTGTTGCAGGTGAATCTTTTACTTCTGGTTTCTCAGTCTGTTTCCTAGTGCCGTTTTAAAATTCCTGCAGTTTTTCAGTGTAAAACCTAGTTGGAGATAGTACCTCCCCCATATATATGTATGGAGTGGAGTTTGCAACTCTATAGAACCATTGTGTTCCCAACAAACTAGGTGAAGGACGTCTTTCACACACACTTATGTCTCAGAAGTGACCATGTGGAGAGACGTATCGTTTCATCTAGCACAAATGGGAACGGGTTTGCAGAGAAATTATTCTTTGGTTTCTCAGTTTTTCTAGTGGACGGTTTGAAGTTTCCTGCAGTTAACCACTGTAAATTAACGTGTTTGGAGCTAGTACCTCCCCATATATATAAATGTAGTGGAGTTTGCACTGAATGAGAACATTGTGTTCCCACAAGCAATGGGTAAATACGGTGTTTCACACACACTTATTTCTCAGAAATGAACATTTGGAGAGACGTTCGTTCATCTAGCAGAAATGGATCACGTTTGCATGTGAAATTATTTACTCTGATATCTCAGTCTGTTTCGTACTTCCGTTTTGTAGTTCCTGCAGTAGTTCAGTGATGAAAAGCGAGTTGGAGCTAGTTCCTCCTCCATTATATTATATGGGTTTTGCAGTTTGCAGCTGAAAAGAAACTTTGTGTTCCCAACAAGGCAAGTGAAATGACAGGCTTTCAAACACAATTTACCTCTCAGAACTGAGCATGTGGAGAGACGTTCGTTTCATCTAGCACAAAGGGAACTGGTTGCAGGAGAAACTTTTACTCTGGTTTCTCAGTGTGTTTCCTAGTGCCGGTTTGAAGTTCCTGCAGTTTTCACTGTAAAAATCGAGTTGGAGCTAGAACCTCCTCATATATATGTATGGAGTGTAGTTTGCAACTGAAAGGAATCTTTGTGTTCCCATCAAGTTAGGTGAAGGACGACTTTCACACACCACATATTTCTCAAAAATGAGCATGTGGAGAGACTTTCTTTCATCTAGTACAAAGGCAACGGTTTGCTGTTGAAACTTTTACTCTGGTTTCTCAATCTGTTTCCTAGGTCCGGTGTGAATTTCCTGCAATTTTCACTGTAAAACCGTGTTGGAGCTAGTACCTACCCTTTTATATATGTATGGATTGTAATTTGCACTGAAAAGAAACTTTGTGTTCTAACAAGCTAGGGGAAGGACGGCTTTCACACACCAAATCTCTCAGAACTTAGCATGTGGAGAGACGTTCGTTCATCTAGCACAAAGGAACGGGTTGCAGGAGAAACATTTGCTCCTGTTTTCTAGTCTGTATCTAGTGTCCGGTTTAAAATTCCTGCAGTTTTCACTGTATGACAACGAGTTGGAGCTAGTACCTCCCCATAATATATGTATGGAGAGGAGTTTGCAAGTGTAAAGAATACTTGTGTTCCCAACAATCTAGGTGATGGACGGCTTTCACACACATTTATGTCTCAGAAGTGACCATGTGGAGAGACGTTCGTTCATCTAGCACAAAGGGAACGGGTTGCAGGAGAAACTTTTATTCTGGTTTCTCAGTCTGTCTCCTAGTGCCGGTTTGAAGTTCCTGCAGTTACCACTGTAAAATGCTTTGGAGCTAGTACATCCCCATATATAGGTATGGAGTGGAGTTGGCAACTGAAAAGAAACTTTGTGTTCCCAACAAGCAAGGTGAAGGACGGCATTCACACACACTTATCTCTCAGGACTGAGCATGCAGAGGGACGTTCGTTCATCTAGCCCAAAGGGAACGTGTTGCAGGTGAATCTTTTACTTCTGGTTTCTCAGTCTGTTTCCTAGTGCCGTTTTAAAATTCCTGCAGTTTTCAGTGTAAAACCTAGTTGGAGATAGTACCTCCCCATATATATGTATGGAGTGGAGTTTGCAACTCTATAGAACCATTGTGTTCCCAACAAACTAGGTGAAGGACGTCTTTCACACACACTTATGTCTCAGAAGTGACCATGTGGAGAGACGTTCGTTCATCTAGCACAAATGGAACGGGTTGCCGGAGAAATTTATCTTTGGTTTCTCAGTCTTTTTCCTAGTGACGGTTTGAAGTTCCTGCAGTTAACACTGTAATAACGTGTTGGAGCTAGTACCTCCCCATATATATGAATGTAGTGGAGTTTGCCACTGAAGAGAAACACTGTGTATCCCAACAAGCAATGTGAAATACGGCTTTTCACACACACTTATTTCTCAGAAATGAACATTTGGAGAGACGTTCGTTCATCTAGCAGAAATGGATCGCGTTGCATGTGAAATTTTTACTCTGATATCTCAGTCTGTTTCGTACTTCCGTTTTGAAGTTCCTGCAGTTTCAGTGTAAAACCGAGTTGGAGCTAGTAACCTCCTCATATATATGAATGGAGTGTAGTTTGCACTTGAAAGGAATCTTTGTGTTCCCATCAAGTTAGGTGAAGGACGACTTTCACACACACATATTTCTCAAAAATGAGCATGTGGAGAGACTTTCTTTCATCTAGAACAAAGGAAACGGTTTGCTGTTGAAACTTTTACTCTGGTTTCTCAATCTGTTTCCTAGGTCCGGTGTGAATTTCCTGCAAATTTCACTGTAAAACCGAGTTGGAGCTAGTACCTCCCTTTATATATGTATGGATTGTAATTTGCAACTGAAAAGAAACTTTGTGTTCCTAACAAGCTAGGGGAAGGACGGCTTTCACACACCCTAATCTCTCAGAACTGAGCATTTGTAGTGACGTTTGTTCATCTAGCACAAAGGGAACGTGTTGCATGAGAAACATTTACTCCGGTTTCTAAGTCTGTATCCTAGTTCCGGTTTGAAATTCCTGCAGTTTTCACTGTAGCACCGAGTTGGAGCTAGTACCTACCCATAAATATGTATGGAGAGGAGTTTGAAACTGAAAAGAAAGTTTGTGTTCCCAACAAGCTAGGTGAAGGACGGCTTTCACACACACTTATCTCACAGAATCTGAGCATGCGGCGAGACGTTCGTTCATCTAGCACAAAGGGAACGCGTTGCAGATGAAACTTTTACTCTGGTTTCTCAGTATATATACTAGTGTCGGTTAGATGTTAAAGCAATTTTCACTGTAAAACGGAGATGGAGCTAGTACCTCCCCATATATAAGTATGGAGTGGATATTGCAACTGAAAATTAATTTTGTGTTCCCAACAAGCTAGGTTAATAAAGGCTTTCACACACAATTATCTCTCAGAAATGAGCATGTGGAGAGATGTTCGCTTATGTAGCACAAAGGGAACGGGTTGCAGGAGAAACTATCTCTATGCTGTCTCAGTCTGTTTCCTAGTGCCGGTATGAAGTTCCTGCAGTTTTCACTGTAAACCCGAGTTGGAGCTAGAACCTCCCCGTATATATGTATGAACTGGAGTTTGCAACTGAAAAAAAAACTTTGTATTCCCAACAAGCTAGGTGAAGTACAGGCTTGCACACAAAATTATCCCTTGAACTGAGCATGTGGAGAGACGTTCGTTCATCTAGCATAAAGGGAACGGGTTGCAGGAGAAACTTTTTCTCTGGTTTCTCATTGTGTTTCCTAGTGCCGGTTTAAAATTCCACCAGTTTTCAGTATAAAACCGAGTTGGAGCTAGTACATTCCCATATATAAGTATGGAATGGAGATTTGCAACTGTAAAGAATCATTGTGTTCCCAACAAGCAAGGCTGATGGACGGCTTTCACACACACTTATGTCTCAGAAGTTACCATGTGGAGAGACGTTCGTTCATCTAGCAAAAAGGGAACGGGTTGCGGGAGAAAATTTACTCAGGATTCTCAGTCTGTTTCCTAGTGCCGGTTTGTAAGTTCCTGCAGTTTTCACTGTAAACCCGAGTTTGAGCTAGAACGTCCCCATATATATGTATGAACTGGAGATTTCAACTGAAAAAAAAATTTATGTTCCCAATAAGCTAGGTGAAGTACGGCTTTCACACACAATTATCTCTCAAACTGAGCATGTGGGGAGACGTTCGTTCATCTAGCACAAACGGAACGGGTTGCAGCAGAAAGATTTTCTCTGGTTTCTCATTGTGTTTCATAGTGCCATTTTAAAATTCCTGCAGTTTTCAGTGTAAAACCTAGTTGGAGATAGTACCTCCCCATATATATGTATGGAGTGGAGTTTGCAATTGTAAAGAAACTTAGTGTTCCCAACAAGCTAGGTGAAGGACGTCTTTCACACACACTTATATCTCAGAAGTGACCATGTGGAGAGACGTTCGTTCATCTAGCTATAAAGGGAACGGGTTGCGGGAGAAACTTTTACTCAGGTTTCTCAGTCTGTTTCCTAGTGCCGGTTTGAAGTTCCTGCAGTTTTCACTGTAAACCCGAGTTTGAGCTAGAACGTCCCCATATATATGTATGAACTGGAGATTTCAACTGAAAAAAAAATTTATGTTCCCAATAAGCTAGGTGAAGTACGGCTTTCACACACAATTATCTCTCAAACTGAGCATGTGGGGAGACGTTCGTTCATCTAGCACAAACGGAACGGGTTGCAGCAGAAAGATTTTCTCTGGTTTCTCATTGTGTTTCATAGTGCCATTTTAAAATTCCTGCAGTTTTCAGTGTAAAACCTAGTTGGAGATAGTACCTCCCCATATATATGTATGGAGTGGAGTTTGCAATTGTAAAGAAACTTAGTGTTCCCAACAAGCTAGGTGAAGGACGTCTTTCACACACACTTATATCTCAGAAGTGACCATGTGGAGAGACGTTCGTTCATCTAGCAAAAATGGAAAGTTTTGCAGGAGAAACTTTTACTCTGGATTCTCAGTCTGTTTCCTAGTGCCGGTTTGTAGTTCCTGCATTTTTCACTGTAAACCCGAATTTGAGCTAGTACATCCACATATATATCTATGAACTGGAGATTGCAACTAAAAAAAACTTTGTGTTCCCAACAAGCTAGGTGAAGTATGGCTTTCACACACAATTATCTCTGAAACTGAGCATGTGGGGAGACGTTCGTTCATCTAGCACAAAGGGAACGGGTTGCAGCAGAAACTTTTTCTCTGGTTTCTCATTGTGTTTCCTAGTGCCGTTTTAAAATTCCTGAGTATTCAGTGTAAAACCTAGTTGGAGATAGTACCTCCCCATATATAATGAATGTAGTGGAGTTTGCAACTGAAAAGAAATTTTGTGTCCCCACCAAGCAAGGTGAATAACGGCTTTCACACAAACGTATCTCTCAGAAATGAACATTTGGAGAGACGTTCGTTCATCTAGCAGAAATTTAATGCGATGCATGAGAAACTTTTACTCTGATTTCTCAGTCTGTTTCGTACTTCCGTTTTGAAGTTCCTGCAGTTTTCACTGAAAAACCGATTTGGAGCTAGTTACTCCCCATATATATTTATGGAGTGGAGTTTGCAACTGAAAAAAACTTTGTGTTCCCAACAAGCTAGGTGAAGGACGGCTTTCACACACAATTATCTCTCGAACTGAGCATGTGGAGAGACGTTCGTTCATCTAGCACAAAGGGCAACGGGTTGCAGGAGAAACTTTACTCTGGTTTCTCAGTCTGTTTCCTAGTGCCGGTTTGAAGTTCCTGCAGAATTCCCTGTAAAACCGATTTGGAGCTAGTACCTCCCCATATATATGTATGGAGTGGAGTTTGCAACTGAAAAGAAACTTTGTGTATTCAACAAGCTAGGTGTAATGACGGCTTTCACACACACTTATCCCTCAGAAATTAGCATGTGGAGAGACGTTCGTTCATCTAGCACAAAGGAACGGGTTGCAGGAGAAAATTTTCTCTGTTTTCTCTGTGTGTTTTCTAGTGCCGGTTTAAAATTCCTGCAGTTTTCAGTATGAAACCGAGTTGGAGCTAGTACATCCCCATATATATGTATGGATGGAGTTTGCAAGTGTAAAGAAATATTGTGTTCCCAACAATCTAGGTGATGGAAGGCTTTCACACACATTTATGTCTCAGAAGTGACCATGTGGAGAGACGTTCGTTTATCTAGCACAAAGGGAACGGGTTGCAGGAGAAACTATTATTCTGGTTTCTCAGTCTGTCTCCTAGTGCCGGTTTGAAGTTCCTGCAGTTACCAATGTAAAAAAGCTTTGGAGCTATTACATCCCCATATATATGTATGGAGTGGAGTTGGCAACTGAAAAGAAACTTTGTGTTCCCAACAAGCAAGTTGAAGGATGGCATTCACACACACTTATCTCTCAGGACTGAGCATGCAGAGGGACGTTCGTTCATCTAGCACAAATGGAACGTTTTGCAGGTGAAACTTTAACTCTGGTTTCTCAGTCTGTTTCCTAGTGCCGTTTTAAAATTCCTGCAGTTTTCAGTGTAAAACCTAGTTGGAAATTGTACCTCCCCATATATATGTATGGAGTGGAGTTTGCAACTCTATAGAACCATTGTGTTCCCAACAAACTAGGTGAAGGACGTCTTTCACACACACTTATGTCTCAGAAGTGACCATGTGGAGAGACGTTCGTTCATCTAGCAAAAATGAAAGGTTTGCAGGAGAAAATTTTACTCTGGATTCTCAGTCTGTTTCCTAGTGCCGGTGTGAATTTCCTGCAATTTTCACTGTAAAACCGAGTTGGAGCTAGTACCTCCTCATATATATAAGGAGTTTAATTTGCAACTGTAAGGAATCTTTGTGTTCCCATCAAGTTAGGTGAAAGACGACTTTCACACACACCTATTTCACAAAAATGAGCATGTGGAGAGACTTTCTTTCATCTAGTACAAGGGAAAGGGTTTGCTGTTGAAACTTTTACTCTGGTTTCTCAATCTGTTTCCTAGGTCCGGTGTGAATTTCCTGCAATTTTCACTGTAAAACCGAGTTGGAGCTAGTACCTCCCTTTATATATGTATGGATTGTAATTTGCAACTGAAAAGAAACTTTGTGTTCCTAACAAGCTAGGGGAAGGACGGCTTTCACACACCCTAATCTCTCCAGAACTGAGCATTTGTAGTGACGTTGTTCATCTAGCACAAAGGGAACGGGTTGCATGAGAAACATTACTCCGGTTTCTAAGTCTGTATCCTAGTTCCGGTTTGAAATTCCTGCAGTTTTCACTGTAACACCGAGTTGGAAGCTAGTACCTCCCCATAAATATGTATGGAGAGGAGTTTGAAACTGAAAAAGAAAGTTTGTGTTCCCAACAAGCTAGGTGAAGGACGGCTTTCACACACACTTATCTCACAGAACTGAGCATGCGGCGAGACGTTCGTACATCTAGCACAAAGGGAACTGCGTTTGCAGATGAAACTTTTACTCTGGTTTCTCAGTGTATATACTAGTGTCGGTTAGATGTTAAAGCATTTTTCACTGTAAAACGGAGATGGAGCTAGTACCTCCCCATATATAAGTATGGAGTGGATATTGCAACTGAAAATTAATTTGTGTTCCCAACAAGCTAGGTTAATAAAGGCTTTCACACACAATTATCTCTCAGAAATGAGCATGTGGAGAGATGTTCGCTTATCTAGCACAAAGGGAACGGGTTGCAGGAGAAACTATCTCTATGCTGTCTCAGTCTGTTTACTGGTGCCGGTATGAAGTTCCTGCCAGTTTTCACTGTAAAACCCGAGTTGGAGCTAGAACCTCCCGTATATATGTAAGAACTGGAGTTTGCAACTGAAAAAAAAATTATGTTCCCAATAAGCTAGGTGAAGTAGGGCTTTCACTCACAATTATCTCTCAAATTGAGCATGTGGGGTAGACGTTCGTTCATCTAGCACAACGGAACGGGTTGCATCAGAAAGTTTTTCTCTGGTTTCTCATTGTGTTTCCTAGTGCCGTTTTTAAAATTCCTGAGTTTTCAGTGTAAAACCTAGTTGGAGATAGTACCTCCCCATATATATGTATGGAGTGGAGTTTGCAATTGTAAAGAAACTTAGTGTTCCCAACAAGCTAGGTGAAGGACGTTTTCAAACACACTTATATCTCAGAAGTGACCATGTGGAGAGACGTTCGTTCATCTAGCAAAGTGGAAAGTTTTGCAGGAGAAACTTTTACTCTGGATTCTCAGTCTGTTTCCTAGTGCCGGTTTGAAGTTCCTGCATTTTTCACTGTAAACCCGAATATGAGCTAGTACATCCCCATATATATGTATGGAGTGGAGTTGGCAACTGAAAAGAAACTTTGTGTTCCCAACAAGGAAGGTGAAGGACGGCATTCACACACACTTCTCTCTCAGGACTGAGCATGCAGAGGGACGTTCGTTCATCTAGCACAAAGGGAAAGTGTTGCATGTGAAACTTTTACTCTGGTTTCTCAGTCTGTTTCCTAGTGCCGTTTTAAAATTCCTGCAGTTTTCAGTTTAAAACCTAGTTGGAGATAGTACCTCCCCATATATATGTATGGAGTGGAGTTTGCAATTGTAAAGAAACTTAGTGTTCCCAACAAGCTAGTTGAAGGACGTCTTTCACACACACTTATATCTCAGAAGTGACCATGTGGAGAGACGTTCATTCATCTAGCAAAAATGGAAAGGTTTGCAGGAGAAACTTTTACTCTGGATTCTCAGTCTGTTTCCTAGTGCCGGTTTGAAGTTCCTGCATTTTTCACTGTAAACCCGAATTTGAGCTAGTACATCCCCATATATATCTATGAACTGGAGATTGCAACTAAAAAAACTTTGTGTTCCCAACAAGCTAGGTGAAGTATGGCTTTCACACACAATTATCTCTCGAACTGAGCATGTGGAGACGTTCGTTCATCTAGCACAAAGGGAACGGGTTGCAGCAGAAACTTTTTCTCTGGTTTCTCATTGTGTTTCCTAGTGCCGTTTTTAAATTCCTGAGTATTCAGTGTAAAACCTAGTTGGAGATAGTACCTCCCCATATATATGAATGTAGTGGAGTTTGCAACTGAAAAGAAATTTTGTGTCCCCACCAAGCAAGGTGAATAACGGCTTTCACACACACGTATCTCTCAGAAATGAACATTTGGAGAGACGTTCGTTCATCTAGCAGAAATTTAATGCGATGCATGAGAAACTTTTACTCTGATTTCTCAGTCTGTTTCGTACTTCCGTTTTGAAGTTCCTGCAGTTTTCACTGAAAAACCGATTTGGAGCTAGTTACTCCCCATATATTTATGGAGTGGAGTTTGCAACTGAGAAAAACTTTGTGTTCCCAACAAGCTAGGTGAAGGACGGCTTTCACACACACAATTATCTCTCGAACTGAGCATGTGGAGAGACGTTCGTTCATCAGCACAAAGGGAACGGGTTGCAGGAGAAACTTTACTCTGGTTTCTCAGTCTGT